>NC_061102.1:11858444-11863444 GCF_015104395.2 Macrobrachium nipponense
TTCCAGATCCCTCCACCCAGCGGCGGGAATGGTGGATCACCTGACCTACCTGTCGCGTGTGCCGCGAGTTTTGAAATTCTGTCGGGACGACCGAGTCTATAGCTAAGTATATATCTGCTGGGTAAGTTTTCATGTACAAAAACGTATCGTCAGGAGAACACGTTTTCCCGAGGAGGGTTACGAACTCGTACTGTAGGTTAAGCGTCTGCCGCCACCGTGAACGTCGTCTGGGTGGGGCTGAGCGAGCACCTGACAGGAGAGAGCTGATACCGTCCTCCGACGCGTCCCAGTCCTCGTCGAGGCCGAAACCTCTCAAGAGGACTGAAGGGGGAGCGTGCCCTGTTCTCTTGAATGCGTGATCCAAACGGACCGTCACGTGAACAGCGGTGATGGTCCCTCCAAGAGTCTGGGAAGCGTCATCCGTTCTTGCCAGCCCCCCCTACCCTGATGCTCCTACCCTTCCTACTAGCATGCTAGTAGGCTGGGAGGACTGCAACGGTGGCGATCGAGCTGCAGGTCTGGACTAGCGACTTCTTGTGGAGAAAAGCTGGACCAAGGAATGTGTCAGGGGAGCTGTTATGAGAGCTCCTCCCCTGCCTACCAGCAGAACTGGTAGGCTGGGAGGACTGTGATAATCATCAACCACGGTGATGGTCGAGTTGCTGGTCTGGACCGGCTGCTGGTCAGGACGAGCCACTGGTCTGGAACAGCGGCTGGCGATCATTCCCCGAGGTCGTTGTGCTGACAAATCAGTACAATGACCTCAGCAAAATTCCTCTGGATCTCAGGAGTGCCCGCATCTTGAGGAGTAGGACCATCAAGCCCCTCCAGCAAGAGCGATTCCCGAGACCCTCCTTTTCAGAGGGAGGAACAGCGGCAGACCCCTCCCGGTCTCCTCCTGCCACTTGCGCATACGACCTGGTCGATCCGAGGACTGTGCCTGGCACATAGGACGTTGTGGCGGGATCGTGGGGGGGCACGCCCCTCACAATCACTCCTTGTTATCTCACCCTTCCTGGTGTAACCCTAGGAAGTTGGAGGAACAAGAGAGGAAGACCTGACGCTCCCCCCTCGCTCACTGGCAGAACCGATGTGCTTGGGGGGCTGCAGGCGATCGCCAACGGTGGCGATCAAGCTGCAGGCCTGGTCATGCCGCTCCCCTGGGGCAAGCGGCTGGACCGAGAATAGTTCTCACGGCGCATCGAACCGCGTCACGGCAACCCTGGGAACCAGCTGGTCGCTACGAGAGCGATCGCTGGTCTAGCGAGAGTCACCTAAGTGGCTCTCGCCAGCCTTCTACACCAAGCAAGGAAGTACCGGTGTTAGCCGGTACTCCTCTGGTCCCCGTCTTCTTCTTCCTTGCGGAAGGAGAGACGGGCCCTGCTCCTAGGACCAGCAGAAGGACCCCCCCATCCCACCAGAGTGAGACGGGCCCTTAGAAGTTCCCGAAGGAGCCTTCTTAGGGGGGGAGGAGGCAGCCTTCTTCTTCTTCGGCTTGGGAGCCTCAGAAGTCGAAGGGGAAGAGGCGGCAGCAGACGACGAAGAAGACGGTGAAGACGACGACGACACCTTCCTCCTCTTCTTCTTCTTCTTTGTCAGCTCTCGCAGGACAGACGTCAGGTCGGCCATCCAGGAAGGAGCCGGGGCTGCCGAAGCAACAGAGCCCGGCTGCACCTGTCCGGACAGACCAGCGTCTGGGGCAGCAACACCGCGGGCTGGAACGACGTCGGCAGGTGCGGGAACAGCAGGAACAGCAGCAGCGGCAGGTGCAGGAACAGCAGGAACAGTAGCAGCGGCAGGTACGGCAGACAGGGCAGGTACTCCAGGGACGGGGCAGCAGCCAGCGACATCCTGGGTACTAGCAGCAGGTCCAGGGGCGAGCTCTTCAGGCAAAGGAAGACTGGGGCTGGCATCACGAAGAACCCGGAGGGGGAGGCACGGCAGCGATCGGGCCCTGCACGGCGGCCGTTGCATCACAGACATCACGAAAGGAGTGTAAACCAGGTGAGGAGGGGTGGCGTACCCTGGAGACAAGATCGTGTAGTGGTGGTCACGCTCCATGGGTGACCAGCACAGCTCCCGCTAGATGCTGGAGCAGCCCCTGGACACTGGGCGTGCCCTGAAGACCCAGCGACATCCACACCTGGCCAAGGTCGTCCCCCGCAGCAGGAACTCTGAGGAAGCAATAGTCGGAAGTTAGGGGGGTCCCCCTCGCGAGGGGGGGGTGGGGGGGGGGGGGGGGGGCAAGCCCCACCCCGAGCGAACGGAAGACCCCAAATACACATGCACGTCGGGTAACAAGCGCCCTCCTCTACGCTCGACGGATCGGGCAAAGAGAAGGACCTCGAAAAACCCCCTTGAAGGGAAAGGCGCTATATGTGGGAGCTGAGTGGGGGGGCAGGAAAGGAGACAAGTATCGGTTACCAAGGGAGTCGTGGGAGAGCTTTCCGACGACTCCTTGGCAGGCCTTCGTTTTCTCCCGCCCACGCACAACACCCACTGCACCTCCGACTAATTAGAACAAATGTTACATGGCTCGGCCCGAGCGCATTCTCGCCCTCGGCACCGAGCGCAAGGGCATGAGGATCTATTCCCGGAAATGAGCGGAATCCTTGATCCATACTGATAATAATAAATGAAAATGAAAAATACTGTACTTCAATTTTCACTTCACTTTCACACAAAAATACGTACAAGGCTCGGGCCGAGAGCATTCGCTCCCTCGGCACCGAGCGCAAAGGGCATAAAAATAAATGAAAATGAAAAAGAACACTATACGTACTTACAATTTCACTTTCACACCATCACATAAAAAATACAAGGCTCGGGCCGAGAGCATTTGCGCCCTCGGCACCGAGCGCAAGGGCATGATAATAAATGAAAATGAAAAAGAACACTGTACTTACAATTTCACTTTCACACTATCACACAAAAAATACAAGGCTCGGGCCGAGAGCATTCACGCCCTCGGCACCAAGCGCAAATGAGAATCAATCTTCGGAAAAGAGCGGAAGACCCTACACTTGCGGCCCTCCACCCCCGGGTACACTCTACGGTTGATAGGGGGCACGGGAATAGCTCCATGTCCGATGATCCATAAAATCAATGTAATAAAAGATGAAAAAGACGGTACGTACTTACAATTCACTTTCAAACACTGACAAACCAAGTTGAAAAATTCACAACAAAAGCGAAGCATACGACGATGAAGTGGGCAGAGAGCGATGACGAACACGTCCTCCACACACACGGCCAAAAGCAAAAGTGATTCTTCACCTCCCAGTCACGCTGCGCGCGCACTGTCAGACAAGCAGTTAACTACCGAACTCCCTTGTTCGAAGCTTACGACCGTCCCAGCTGCTGCTAGTTACCTTCCAATTATAAAGGACCGATGGTTTGTATTTCGTATCGGAACAATACTTACTTCGAAAGGAGAGTAGAGGTCTTTAGCTCCTTCTCTCACCAACAACAACTTGTGACTGATGACCATCTCTGGTGTCAGGACGCGTTAAAAGTACTTTTTCGGAGGGTGACCTAGCCGTGGTAGTCGATGAGTTGGCCAGTCCACACGGTGTTTTACCCTACCTCAGAGATTTATTTAATAAGGTTAGGCTACTTGGAAAGAGATAAACGAGACCTTTCTCAGGTCTGATCTTGAAAGAGAGAACAAAACACAATAAAAGAAAATAACACAAAATATAATAATAAAAAATAGCTTTAACAAAGTAAATTTGGATGTGGGCCGAGTTGGTATATAGTGGGCCAAGCTGGTAGTGAGCCGAGTTGGCAATGGACTGAGTTGGTAGTCACAATGGGCCAACTTGCCGATGGGACGAGTTGGACTACATCCGATACGGGTGCCATTATTGTTAAAAAGCACAGTACCTACCTATACTCTGTTTTTTTTCATCTGTTCATCAGCCTGTGGTGTTTTTGTATGGTAACACTGGGTCCCAGGCTTTAGATAGTTAGGTAAATAAAAGGATATCTGTGTGTACATTTGTAACTGAAAAGTATTTTAATAATTTACTGTATGCGAATTACACCGTTAATATTCGAAATAGGATATTATTACAATCGTTGAATGTAAGCTGACTGTACCTAACTATCTAAAGCCCGGGACGCAGTGTTACCATACAAAAACACCACAGGCGGATGGACAGATGAAAAAAAACAGAGTATAGGTAGGTACCTAAAAGGCTAAGATGGAGGGGTTCTGTGGGTTAAGATTTATGAAGAACTGCCGATGGAAATGAATACTAGCTAGGTATACTATAGCCTGGGGTTATAGTAGGTAGTTGGACTTAACACATTCAACAGCTACATTGAAAAGAGGCCTAGCCTGTCAGAACCCAGACGCTACCTAGGTCTACAATAGGCTAAACGATGTTATTGTACTACCTACCTAGTACCTAGTAGCTCCCTACCTAGCTACATAGCCTAGCCTAGTATGCCTAACTACCAATCAGTCGAATCACGGGTTACAGTGGTTAAATAATTACAGTACCTAATTGCATTTAATTGAGTAGTATATAACAAAATTAAGGCAACCTTTTTGCCTATCGCTGCCCAACCCCTACCTGTAAGCTAGAACAATGCATCGCCTACGGTACTTAGGTAGTAGCTAGGTACTAGTGCATACCTTAACCTTAGGCCTACTAGAAGCAAAATAAAACTGTCCTCCGCCAATATATAATTAAACAAATACATTGCTGTCAAATTCACATGACATTATAATTTCCGTATTTTATTATAAGACTTATGGCATATTTACCTAAAGACAATCTGTCAAAACCTTCCTGAAACTTTTTGGCTTCCGAGACGAGGAAAAACCTCCGTGGACGAAAAGTAAATATTACACTATTTCACAGTTCCACCACATGTCATTGTGTCGTTTGTTGAGCACAATGAGCAACGTATAATTGCCTAATACGTTTACAAAGTGTAATTAAGCGATGTAATATTTTTCATAGTAATCAATAATCATCATACTGCATTTT
>NC_061102.1:11868444-11880944 GCF_015104395.2 Macrobrachium nipponense
CACACACGCTGACAAATATTGTTCCAGAATATGACAAATGGCCATTCTAATGCTGCTAACACGTCTATTTCCCTTTCTCCCACCCCCTTGTCTATCTCTAAACGCACACACACACATACACACTGACAAGTATTAATCGGAAATATGTCAAATGCCCCCCTCTTTGCTGCTAAAACATAAATATGTCAATAAAGATAACTGGAAAGACGTTTTGTCAGAAACACATTAGAACTTCAAGAGATTCCTCCAGCACGAAGGCAGAAGAAGAAGCATAAGAGGAAGCAGAAGGCCTCAGCTCTGCTCATATTGAGGGAAACGTGATTCTTTCTCCCTTCGAAGGGAAGGGGATGGGGGAGGGAAAGGGGAAGGAGAAGGGAAGAAGAACACGAGAGAAAGCGAGAACCGTGTTGGGAAGAGCACGATGCAGGAAGTTTTTTTTTTCTTTTTAAGCGAGATTCTGCAAGAAGGGAACACCATTGCCACCACGTTTTTTTGGGGGTATGGCCCGGTATGCTCCTCCTGGTAAGATCCCTTTCGTCCTCTACCTCTCCTCTATTTGTAGTAGAGCGTCATGAAGGAGATATCATCAGTTTCATTCACATATTCTCATCCAATAAGCATAGCAATTCCATATTCTCAGACGAGCGTGGCTGGACAATGAGCAGATATACTGAAAGGCGGAGGAACTTCTCCATAGACTTTCTTCTCCCGAGAGAGAGAGAGAGAGAGAGAGAGAGAGAGAGAGAGAGAGAGAGCTTCTTACATAATTACTCACGTGTCGTGAACGAGGGAGGACTAAAATAAACCCAATGGTAATTATTTTTCACTCTAACAAGGGCAAAACAACAAGCTGCGAGATTTTTCTGTGACCAGTTTCTGTATAGATGCAAACACAGATATTCGTAACAGCTCTCTCTCTCTCTCTCTCTCTCTCTCTCTCTCTCTCTCTCGTCTCTCTCTCTCTCTCTCCACTCTTTTATAAGTTTTTTTTTTTTATTTAGTAGGTAAAAAGGAGAGATTCCTTTGCAAAAGTTCTCATTTTTCGTGTTTTAAGTAGTAATAATGGATGGTTTTCTTTGTATAGCTCCTCTCTTTTTTTTAATGGCAGTTCCGCCACCCCCCGCCCCCTTCCCTATCCCGAGCTTCCTACACCTGCAAAAATAAAAAAAAAAAAAAAAAAAACAAAGTAACCGGCATTCATATTGTAACGATATTCGAAGAAATATCCTGTGACGTCTAAAGCAGTTTAATTACAAGGCTGAGAAAGAAGAGAAATTTAGAAAAAAGAGAGAAATATGTTGATTTTGCGCACGGTAACAGAGAGAGGAGATAATTGAGGATAACCGAAATGGAAAAGTGATAATTAAGGCTGATTCAAAATCTACTTGGAGATTTAAATAATTTAAAATTCCATCCAGTCCAAAGTATTCCAGGCAATATATGACAGCAGTATTCTAGGAGAACAATATGGATAATAGGATGTAATTAGAAGGTGAAAAATGTAGAAAGATAACAGGATAATAGGATGAGGGGTCCCTAAGGGATAATATTTTGTCAATGATAAAATTTTCAGATTCAGAGGAACTTTTTTTTTTTTTTTTTTTTTTTGTTTTTTTTTTTTTTTGCAAGTTTATCGGGATGGAAATTTTGTTTCTGAAATCAAATCTCTAAACGAATTAAACCGTTATTTAAATTCGGATTCTCAGTGGCAGGTAACAAGTGAATCTCAGTGTCCCTCCAACAGAGAAGCATTGCCACTTAAACCAGGCACCTTAGTACATGCAATCTCTCTTATCTTACGTAAATCAGACATATGCAAAGAGCGCTCTCCCAGACTCTCTCTCTCTATAAGCTGCTATCACTTGAGCTGGATTCTGAGTGCTCAAGAAGTTGAGTCTCTGATCATGTTTAATCTCTGACTCCTGGGTGGGCATGCATGCTTGAGCAATCCTATTCAGTGGGTCTAAAGCATCGACAAAAATAAAAAAAAGAAGAAAAAAACGGTGACCGCGAGTACCTGGGGTTTACTTTTATTGTCGTCTCACTGGTTCCAATAATATATATATTCTCGTCTGAGGTCCTGAGTGGAATCACACAGGAAATTTGTGGAATTTGTCGCATCAGCAAAATATAAAAAAAACTTAGCATTTTTCTCGTTTGAAGGAATTCTATCTTGTAGATGCTATTGGTATTAATCGTCGTATTCTTGAATGTTTTTCTAAGCAGTTTTAATAATAAAATATGAAACTACAAAGTTTTTCAAAGATACAAAGTGAAAACTACTAAACAACATATATTTGAGTTCTTTGAAAGATCAAGAAGGGACTGCTGATTTATTATTATTATTATTATTATTATTATTATTATTATTATTATTATTATTATTATTATTATTATTGCTGAAACCTCATGAGGTTTTCAATAACATCATAAGCGATGGTCGAGGCGTAAGTAAATCCTTTCCTTACAGATGCTAAGTATCATCTCAAAGGTTAAATTCAAACACAGCACAAAGAACATAGCAGAATGTTCCTTAGAATAAATAACAAACAGGGAGAAAAAATCAGCATCCACACCTCAGCAATGAAGCGGTTCCTTATTTTCACAGGAAAAAGGATGAAATACCTTCGACAATGAGTGGTGTGACATCCAGCCACAGGGAGAATATGGATTTGTCATTGCATATATGAGTTTATATACAGAGTATTTAAACTTATCAGAGACTAAATCGGAGGCAATATTAAATTGATTTTGACAAACCTGGACTCATATACCTGGCAAAATTATTCATAAGTGTTCCATAGACCTGAAGGAATGGAGAGTAATCTAGAATAATAACATCTGCACTGTAACTAACCTTGGCACGTACGTTAAGACCTACTTAAGAAACATTTCCCTAAACTGAAAATTAACCTTGACAGCTGTGTCCAGTTTTATTGACGGGAGTGTGAGAGAAATGACGATATTATAAAAAAAATCCACAATTTTATATCAAAATACAGTTCCGACAATATTGTAAAAAAATCACAATTATATATTAAAATATATTTCTATGTAAAAAACGAGGACTTTCGACCACCTGAACGGTGTTCTTCATCAGTGTAGACGTCTACACTGATGAGGAAACCGTTCAGGTGTTCGAAAGTTTTTGTTTTGTACATAGAAATATTTTTTGGTATATATTGTGGAATTTTTAACAATTTGTTCTTCACGAGACTGTGAATTTCTTGACAATATTCATATACAGTAATCCAGCCTTTGGTGTGGTAGTGAAGTTCCCTTGACGTACAGCAACTAGTATCAAGCTTCAAGCCCAGGTAAAGGAGAGTTCCTCTTCAGTATCTGAAGTTTTATAGGCGCGCAGGTGTCTGGGGCAACTCTTAATTGGTTATAAATGCAACAGTAATCAGTTTTAGAGAACTGGTAAGGTCAATTTACCATCGCAACCTGAAGGCCCTGTGGACTTCTAAACACCACGTACATAGGTGAAACCCATAAGGACTTTTCATGGTCGAAGTTTTAGCAGTTTAATGGAACCAATAACAATCATCTCATCTCAATTTAGTGAAATATTCCATTAAACTGAACCTTTAAGAAAATACCGATTAGGTATAAAGGAAGTAAAAGAATATAACAAGAGAAGAAACTACGTATTTAAACACGACCGCACACGGAAGTAGAATGTCCCCAAGATTACGGAATATCGGAAGTAGAATGTCGTCGAGACTACGGATTGAAACGCCAAAGGTCCTATGGGCACTTTTCCAGAGAACGAGAGACAGAGATGTCAACGAACGGCCTTGAGGCAGAGGGAGGAATGAGAGAAGAAAGGGAGGGGGGAGGGGAGAGAAGAAGAGAAGGAAGAGAGGGGAATGGCCAGGGAAAGGGTAGGTCATGCAATCAGAAGAACAAACGCCCCAACCAATTTGAAATCATGGCCCTCGGTGTCACCTACTACCTGCTGTAGGACTGAAAAGAGAGAGGAGGTAGTGGGGACAGGTAGCGCAGGTAACGACACTTGTCTCGATGCTCGCTTGTATCCAAGATGTCTTCTGCTTCATAGCTGACGAGTATAAATAAAACCCATGCGTTGCCAATGCTACGGCTATTGCAAAATATATAGTTTTTCTCTCTCTCTGGTTACGTAAGGCTTGGAGAGAGAGAGAGAGAGAGAGAGAGAGAGAGAGAGAGAGAGAGAGAGAGAGACCAGACCTTCCACTTCAATGAAAACTTATCAGGAACGTAAATGATTTAAAATGCGACGCAAGGTCACGAAAATAGCACTTGTATTATGAGAGAGAGAGAGAGAGAGAGAGAGAGAGAGAGAGAGAGAGAGAGAGAGAGAGAGAGAGAGAGAGAGAGAGAGAGGGTTGCATTTTTATCCCTCGGACAGCTTATGACGTCTGTAATTTGTGATATTATTTTCATAACGATAGAATAATAAAATACAGTTTTTTTTAGACTGATTCGCTTTTGAAACGCCACAAACGTTTCATTTATTTTTATTTAGAATTTCCTTTTGTAATTTTTTACGTTTTCATTTCTAGTTTCCATTTTGATGTGACTTTTGACTGCACGGATTTTGTCTTCGTGCTTTTTCCCCCTCTGACTTCTAATACTCTGATAAAAACTGTTTTACCATTAAATGTATAAATATTTAGACTCACTTTTAAGAACATTATGTTGTAACCAATTTTAAATGTAGTGTGGATAATCTTATTCTAGATTGCTCGATGAGGATGGAATATATACACACACACACACACACACATATATATATATTATATATATATATATATATATATATATATATATATATATATATATATATATTATATATAATTGCTTAAACCATTGCATAAGTGATAAAGTTAACACACACACACACACACAGACCACACACACACACACACACACACACACACATATATATATAATATATATATATCTATATATATATATATATATATATATATACATATGTGTGTGTGTGTGTGTGTGTGTCTGTGTGTGTGTGTGTGTGTGTGTGTTCGTAAGTAGGTTTGTTAACTTTATCACTATGCAATTGTTTAAGCAATATATATATATATATATATATATATATATATATATATATATATATATATGTGTGTGTGTGTGTGTGTGTGTGTGTGTGTGTGTGTGTCTTTGAGTTTTAAAGCAAGATATCCCAAGGCAGCAGATACAGGGTCGTGAAACCTTTGGGGTAGGAAATGGCTTCCAAATACATTACAAGCTAATCTTCTGTGGCTAATAGCCAACGCAATTATCGTATCTGTTCTTACTGGTATTTGCCACTGTGTTTGGCCTACGTGGTACCTTTTTGCCTTAAGATGTGCCTATGACTTGTTGTGCAGTTATAATAATCTGTCTCAAGGCAGAGGTGTCAAGTGATAAGTTGTGGATCCCTTGGGGAGTGAAAATGACCCGTAAATGGCAGATGAACCTCTCAAAGTGAAGCCATTGGGAATTGCATTCACATGTTTGTTAAATGTCAGGGAATAACATACCATGTCTGATGCGAAAGTCACCAAATGTCAAGTGTCTTGTGGGGAAGGGGGGGGGGGGTGGGTGGCGGGGCTCAGAAAATAACATGAACAAGTAAAAAGATATCATGGGATTGATATGCAGTATTGTGGAGCGCATTAGAAGAGATGAATGATATCTGAACATTTATGGACAAGACGCTGGATGATTTGGACCTGAATGAGGCGAAGGTGAAAGTACAGTGTGTGTGCAGGACTAGGAAGAACAAAGGTTATTGCTGCACAGAACCCTTAGCTACTTCAGCTGAGCCAATATGTACCGAATGCTAATTTTACAAAAAAAAAAAAAAAAAAAAAAAAAAAAAAAAAAAAAAAAGGCAGTTTCCACCAGATTCTGATCTGAGTGTCGCATTACTGGCTGTATCTGAGAGTTGGCTTGGTGAATGCATGATGTTTACCGATCCCACTTCGCCTGTATCTGCTTCCCATGGCTCTTCTCACCTTTCTTTTCCAGCCCTCAAAACCTTCTTCAGTTGGTCATGGCCTTGACTTTTGGTTTAGCTATTCATTACGCTTGCTTCATGACTAAACACACATTTTTTTCTTATCTCCCTCTCAGGCGTCTTCTATTTGTACATCACCTACATCTTTCTCAGGTCGAACCCTTTCTCTTCCATGAAGCTTTTTTGAGTGTTCAAGGATTTCCAAACTTGTCTTGGAGAGATAGGATAATCATGAACTATAAGTGTTCTTCATTTTTCTCATGCCAGTTACTGAAGCTGTACAGCGTCCTCTTTAATTCCTGGCTGGACCATGAACAATATAGCCAGAGCAATTGATTGTTCAATCAGTGAACTGATGACATCAGTAGATTCCTAGTCAACTGACAGGTGTCATCAGATTCAGTCGACGGGCAGATGACATCAAATCCAAAGCCATTGGATGGATGACATTAAATTAAGTATAGCAAATATTAAAGAGCAGATAAAAAAAACATCAAGTACTGTTTGCAGAGGAGCTCCCCAACACACTTGTTAGGCTATAGAGAGTCCTTTCAGAGCCACAGACCTATCTGACCTTGGCAACTGACCTTACAAAAGCTCTGCCAAGGTCTCAGAACCCCAGCGACATTGCCAAGGGCATACCTAAAGGCACATCTCGGGCCCACGGTCATGACAGGTTATTGAACTTGGCTGAAATCCACCGCGGTACGAAACGCACCAGATATTTTCTTTCCGGTGGAAAGTGTCCCCTGATGCTGGCGTTCCTACCAAAGTGTTCCCTCCCCTCACTTTCCCCCTCTCCCCTCCCCTCCCTTCCCTCCTTCCCCCCTCTCCCCTCCCCTCCGAGGGCTTTTGTTTTCATTTTTATCAGACTCATAGAAATTCCGCCGTGTTACCAAGGGCTAAGCAACTGGGGGTTCCTGAATGGAGACAAACAACGGCAAGCTCTGTCTATCCCAGGCTCAGCGAGAGAGAGAGAGAGAGAGAGAGAGAGAGAGAGAGAGAGAGAGAGAGAGAGAGAGAATCTTGCGCTGTTGCATCTACCGTCGCAAATTTTATCCTAGAGTAAACAACGGCTCACCGAAATGGTCGTCGCTATGGAGAATTGGCCGAAATGGCGTTCCAGAGACGTCGCCGAGAGGAGGGATTTCATTAAGGCTGTCAACTCTTGCGTAGAGCAAAATTGGAAAATAGGAGACTGTGTAACGAAAGGACTTATAACAGACGTTTACTCAGAAGTCAGGAGGTCTTTCAGGAAACTTTGAGTCATCACGAGTCTAATTTGAGGTTCATCTAAGGAATGATATGGTGCCTTTGCATACACACATACGCGATCACGCGCTACAGAGCTCATAATTTTGTTGGGGGAAAAAGTGATGCGTACAATCTACTTTTCCAGTGATTTAACAAAAACGTTAACAAAAGACAAATGCCAAGATGTTCATTGGGGGCAGAGTGTATCCGTCTGAGTCATTCTGGAGAAGAAGTTATATATCATATGTCAAACTTTGGAAGACTTTGGACCAAACTCAGTCCCATAGCCAGTGATTTTGAATAAACTTAAATCTACTCTCCACGAAGAGGATGACTGATCAATTTGATAAACTGTAGATCAGCTGTCATCAAGAAGATTTATGAATATTTTTCAAAAATATTCCTTCGTAAGACTGGATCACTAGTCTGCCTAGCAGTTCAAGAGAAGGAGATTGTTGAATCGCCACAGTCGAACAAACTTGAAATCAATTTACTCAAGTTTTGGTTGAAAACGATCCAGTGGTTCTTGAGAAGTAAAAAATGTGTCAATATAACGCCACATACATACATACATACATACAGACTGATGAGAGACCAACGTAACTGACCATTTTATCGGAAAAATCTTGGTCGAAAATAATTTAGCGATTCTGGAGCAGCCAAATAAATATATGTATAAATAATGCCATGTCAATACAACCCATACATAAGGTGACCAGTCAGATGTCAAAATAGTCTATTTTTCCACACATCAACTGAACTTCATTTTATTCTTCAATAAATTTCTGCCTATTACCATTCAAGTAGTAACATCTTGTTTTATAATAATTTCCTGTCCTGTAAAGAAGTGGTTGGGATTACAAAATCCCCACAGTGGATTTTGGGGATTGGGAGAGTAAATCTCCTAAATGCTGCTCACTACCACCTACTTCAAATCAACCACTTATGCAAAGCTAACCAGGGAGTTATGGAAAAACATTTCCTGTACATTGAAACATCAATTTTTAACAAAAACGCAACCTCGTTAAACTAAGAGGTCATTCAGCGCTGAAAGGAAAATTGAGAGTGAAAAGGTTGGAAAGGTGTAAAACCTCGCACTCGCAGGAATTGCAAGAGGAAAACCTCGCAATTGCCGAGGAATTGCAGGAGGAAAACCTAGAACTCGCAGAGGAATTGCAGGAGGAAAACCTTGCACTTGTGGAGGAATTGCAGGAGGAAAACCTCGCACTCGCGGAGGAATTGCAGAAGGGAAACCTTGCAATTGCGGAGGAATTGCAGGAGGACAACCTCGCAATGTGGAGGAATTGCAGGAGGAAAACCTCACAATTGTAGAGGAATTGCAGGAGGACAACCTCGAAATCGCAGAGGAATTGCAGGAAGAAAACCTCGCAATTGTAGAGGAATTGCAGGAGGACAACCTCGCGATGTGGAGGCATTGCAGGAGGAAAACCTCGCACTCGCATAGGAATTGCAGGAGGAAAACCTCGCACTCGCATAGGAATTGCAGGAGGAAAACCTCGCACTCGCAGAGGAATTGCAGGAGGAAAACCTCACAATTGTAGAGGAATTGCAGGAGGACAACCTCTAACTCGCAGAGGAATTGCAGGAGGAAAACCTCACAATTGTAGAGGAATTGCAGGAGGAAAACCTCGCAATTGTAGAGGAATTGCAGGAGGAAAACCTCGCAATTGTAGAGGAATTGCAGGAGGAAAACCTCGCAATTGTAGAGGAATTGCAGGAGGAAAACCTCGCAATTGTAGAGGAATTGCAGGAGGAAAACCTCGAACTCGTGGAGGAATTGCAGAAGGGAAACTTTGCAATTACCAAGGAATTGCAGGAGGAGAACCTCGCAATGTGGAGGAATTGCAGGAGGAAAACCTCGCACTCGCATAGGAATTGCAGGAGGAGAACCTCGCAATGTGGAGGAATTTCAGGAGGAAAACCTCACAATTGTAGAGGAATTGCAGGAGGACGACCTCGAACTCGCAGAGGAATTGCAGGAAGAAAACCTCGCAATTGTAGAGGAATTGCAGGAGGAAAACCTCGCAATTGTAGAGGAATTGCAGGAGGAAAACCTCGCAATTGTAGAGGAATTGCAGGAGGAAAACCTCGCACTCACAGAGGAATTGCAGAAGGGAAACTTTGCAATTACGGAGGAATTGCAGGAGGAGAACCTCGCAATGTGGAGGAATTGCAGGAGGAAAACCTCGAACTCGCGGAGGAATTGCAGGAGGGAAACCTCGCACTCGCGAATGAATTGTTGGAGGGAAGCCTCGCACTCGTGGAGGAATTGTAGGAGGAAAACCTCACACTCGTGGAGGAATTGCAAGAGGGAAACCTCGCACTTGCGGAAGAATTGCAGGAGGAAAACCTCGCAATTGCAGAGGAATTGCAGGAGGAAAACTCCTTTGCAATAGGTGAAAGGAATGCGGAAGGAAAACCTCGCACTCACAGAGGAAATTGCAGGAGGGAAACCTTGCACTCACAGAGGAATTGCAGGAGGAAAACCTCGCATTCGCGGAGGAATTGCAGGAGGGAAACCTCGCACTCGTGGAGGAATTGCAGGAGGGAAACCTCACACTCGGCGGAAGGAATTGCAGGAAAAGGGAAACCTGCCACTTGTATGTATATATGTATGTAACCTCGAGGCGGAGGTATTGAAGGAGGGAAAACCTAGCACTTGCCGGAGATTTGTGGACGGAATTGGCAGGAGGAAAGCTCGCAACTCAGCGGAGGAATTGCAGGAGGGAAACCTCACACTCGCGGAGGAATTGCAGGAGGGAAACCTTGCACTCGTGGAGGAATTGCAGGAGGAAAACCTCGCACTTGAGGAGGAATTGCAGGAGGGAAACCTCGCACTCACGGAAGAATTGCAGGAGGGTAACCTTACAATTGCGGAGGAATTGCAGGAGGAAAACCTTGCACTCGCGGAGGAATTGCAGGAGGAAAACCTTGCACTCGCGGAGGAATTGCAGAGGAAACCTCGCACTCACGGAGGAATTGCAGAAGGGAGACCTCGCACTTGCGGAGGAATTGCAGTAGGAAAACCTTGCACTCGCGGACGAATTGCAGGAGGGTAAATTTGCACTTGCTGAGGAATTGCAGGAGGGAAACCTCGCATTCTTGGAGGAATTGCAGGAGGAGAACCTCGCACTCGCAGAGGAATTGCAGGAGGAAAACCTCGCACTCGCGGAGGAATTGCGGAGCAGGAAAAAGGGGGAAGGGAAACTCGCACTCCGCGGAGGAAATTGCAGGAGGGAAACCTCACACTTCTGGAGGAATTGCAGCGAGGTTAACCTCACACTTGCGGAGAATCGCAGGATGGGAAACAACCTCACACTATTGCGGAGAATTGCAGAGGGAAACCTTCACACTTGCGGAGGAAGGGCAGGGAGGGCGGAAACCTCGCATTGCGAGGGAAATCGCAGGAGGGAAACCTCACACTTGCGGAGAAATCGCAGGAGGGAAACCTCACACTTGCGGAGGAATTGCAGGAGGGAAACCTAGCACTTGCGGAGGAATTGGGCAAGGAGGAAACCTTAGCACTTGGGCGGAGGAAATGAAAGGAAAGGGAAACCTAGCACTTGCGGAGGAATTGCAGAGGGAAACCCGCACTTGCGGAGGAAAATCCTGCACGAGGGAAAACACCACTTGCGGAGAATTGCAGGAGGGAAAACCTCACATTGCGAGGCAATTGCAGGAGGAGAACCTCACCTTGCGGAGGAATTGCAGGAGGGTGAAACCTAGCATTTCGGAGAAATCGCAAGGAGGGGAAACCTCACACTTGCGGAGGAATTGCAGGAGGGAAACCTAGCACTCGCGGAGGAATTGCAGGAGGGAAACCTAGCACTCGCGGAGGAATTGCAGGAGGGAAACCTCGCACTTGCGGAGAAATCGCAGGAGGGAAACCTCACACTTGCGGAGGAATTGCGGAGGGCTTAGTGCTCGGGGCAGAGGAGGGAATGCATTAGGGAAACCTCGCAATTGTGGAGGAATTGCAGGAGGAAAACCTCGCAATTGCGGAGGAATTGTAGGAGGGAATCCTTGCACTCGCGGAGGAATCGCAGGAGGGAAACTTCGTAATCGAGTAGGAATTGCAGGAGAGAAATCTTGCAATTGCTGAGGAATTGCTGGAGGGAAACCTCGCAATTGCACTGTGCAACAATTGTCAGGAGAGTGTCTGAGGAAGCTAAGATGGAAGAATGAGAATAAGAATGGAAGTTCCTTAAGGGCAACCTGAATATTCGCGCTCGGAAAAACCACAGTTGTTTTCAATTCACTATTAGTTGAAAGCTACTGAGGATGAGTGAAAAATTCTAAGTCTTGACACCAAAAGAACTCTGTGAATTTTTATTCTTAATCAGAATTTAATATAAAATTCAGCTGCGTCCGACATAAAACGATACAGTTTCGTCCACCTTGAACAACAGGTACTTCTGATTGCTTCCTGAGCAACAATTGCACAGTGCAAAGCATTGCTTCTCCTCCTGTGGAGATTCCTATCCAATACTCGATTCATTCCTGGTGATCGTCGCTGGTGGGTATCGTAATCTGTATCGTAAAAACAATAGACAGGGAAGATGGGCTGGCAGATTATCTTTCCTGCGATAAATCTAGAACACTAAAAGGGAAGTGGAATAAAATCGCCGTTGTTGGAATCGGATTAAAGAGACCGATTCCTGTTTGTTTTGTGATTCGAACGAACACCGGGGAATCGGATGTTAATTCAGACAATATTATTATTTTCTCATTATACTTTATTTTCCACCAATGATAACTGAGAATAAGAGAAAAACTAAAGACAACATACACGGCTTTAGAAGAAGAAGAAGAAGAAGAAAAGAAGAGAGAGAGAGAGAGAGAGAGAGAGAGAGAGAGAAATTATGCCAAGGTTACGTGCATTCTCTGCATTTATTTCCCCCTGGTACCCAACAAACCCCAACCCCTCCCACGGGCGTAGTGTCCTTGTCAAACCGCCCCTTCATCTAGGTCCCTCTCATTTATCTACACGTTAGTCACAACCACTTAAGGAGGTATATGTATGTATGTATTACATTTGTGTATATATGTATGTGACTGAGTTTTTATGAACGTCTGTCAACATTTGTTTAATGAACATATGCACAGCCACCTAAATACAGACGCATATGCTATTCATACGTATGTGTGTGTGTGTGTGTGTGTTTTAGAGGAGTGATCATGGCGAAATGGTCCAAGAATCAAATATTGTTTATGTCTT
>NC_061102.1:11883444-11900944 GCF_015104395.2 Macrobrachium nipponense
ATAATAATAATAATAATAATAATAATAATAATAATAATAATAATAATCAACCTTACAGTACTTCAACCTTAGATCCTGTTTTAATAAAATAAAAGGTCACCTTCAGCATTTATATAATTTTTAGAAATTCCCAATATGAATATTAGCCAGTTACTCAGAAACATCGCTGGCCTGAAGAAGCGAATTGTAAGGAAAATAGAAAAAAAAAAGAACAATAAAATAAAATCAGCTCGCTTAATTCTGCCATTCTTTTTAACAGAATAATAATAATAATAATAATAATAATAATAATAATAATAATAATAATAATAATAATAATAATACTCATTTGAAGGAAATAACAGAAGGCAACAGGAAATGCAGAAAAGAGACCAACTACTAGAAACCAAAGATAAATGGACAAATAAATAGATAGATGATAAAAACGTAAATAAATGATTAAAAAGGCGACGAGATTTGTTTAATAATAACAATCCAAAGGGAACGGGGAGAAAAGAGGCCTTCGAACAATCTTAAGCTCGTTAATTGCTGCAGAATTTCCAGATAAAAGGACACAAAAAAAAAAAAAAAAAAAAAAAAAAAAAAAAAAAAAACGAGGAAACATTCGCACCCAAACACCGTTGACCCTGGCGTGAAAGAGCTGAAAAATTCCTGATTTTAAATTGTGCCCCTCTCTCTCTCTCTCTCTCTCTCTTTCTCTCTCTCTCTCGCGCGCTCCCCAAAAGCAACCCAGATTCCTGATGAACACGTCTGGGAATGCACGTGACCTACTTCCGCTCGGTACACGAAGAAGACAAGTCAGGACATTAATGCATCATTGAGGAATATTGAGACTTTTTGATCTCGTGTAGATAAAGGTGAGTTTTTATGAACGAAGCCAATCTTGCGTTCGTAAATTCGAGCAATCAGTACGCATGCGTAATCTAAATGGGCACGTGTACTGTAATCATCAAGTGCCCAAATATTTGGTTATTCACTCTCAGCAACAGAACCCCCCCACCGGGTTTTTCACGCTCTCCCAAAAAGAGGCGGGTATATGCAAGTAGGAAAGGTACACAACAATATGCCCAGAACTCTTCCTGAGTCATGAGTTAATCACCAACGTCGAGATTAAGAGAGAGAGAGAGAGAGAGAGAGAGAGAGAGAGAGAGAGAGAGAGAGAGAGGGGGGGGGGGGGGGGCTTGTGGTCTGAGTCATTAATGATCGTTGAATCAGTCAAGTTCCAATAGCAGAAAAAAATGAGAGTCGTATCTTATCTTAAGAGAGAGAGAGAGAGAGAGAGAGAGAGAGAGAGAGAGAGAGAGCTCGTGTTGCAGAAAACCGAAAAATGATTTAGATAAATCAGTGAGGTGACATCTTCAGGTAAATTCTGAAACATGTCATCATCTGCTCAGGGGTGTTATAGCACATTAGTACAACGATTTGTCGTTTACACTAAATTGGGGTGACATTTAAATAAGCAAAAGAAAAAAAAAGAAAAAAAGGAAAAAAAAAGACACGCGAAAGGAAACTTAGCTTTTTTCAACTGGATTTTAGTGCATGAATCACATACTGAAGACTAGTTTATACTACTGGTGTTTTGTTCCTCGTCGGGGCAGTGAGGTATTAAAAGATTTATTCAAAGGAGTAAATATGTATCCACTTAGTGGCATATATAACAGCACCTCTGAAAGAAAACACACACACAAACACACATTCACGGAATAAAAATACGTTAATTTGCGAAGTGTTTTTAGCGTTTCTTACACCATGAGAGGTATTATCAGTATCCACCCTCTCTCATTTATATATATATATATATATATATATATATATATATATATATATATATCGATATATATATATACATATAGTTACATATATATACGTATATATACATATAGTTACATATATTTCGTATATATATATATATATAACTATATATATATATATATATATATATATATATATATATATATATATTATATATATATATATATATATATATATATATATATATATATATATACACTAAATACATAATATATTATATTCTTATTTAGTCAGAAAGGACCCTTGAGATAAATGAACAAATTAATGATTAAGCCAAAAGAAAGATAGATAAATAAATAAAAAATAAATAAATAAGTACATAAATAAAAAAGGATTGATAAATAGTCATAATAAATATTTCTTTTTAATGGAATAATATAATTTTATTACTAACTATAATTAAACCTAAGGCATCTCTGTACAAACGCTGGTATAACGAATAAAAACAAATACGAAGAATAAGATTAAATATAAAATGGACAATAGTCAACGGTACTCTATTACCTGAAGAAGTACAGTTCCCCCTTCGGGTAGTTCCCGGGACCATCTCCCCGCCCCTCTCCCCCCACCCCTCGACTCGATCCGTAAATAGTAATTGTCGACCTGTATCTGGGACATTAGGATTTTGTGTTCACTTCTTGGGGTCTTCGAGGGTGTCAATAGACCCTATAATTAGCCATTTCTCTCTCTCTCTCTCTCTCTCTCTCTCTCTCTCTCTCAGGAGGATAAAAATGCCCCGAATTGGCGGAAGGAGGTGATTATGGATCCTACCCTACATATTTAGCGGATCAAAATATAATAAAAGTTACGAGAGAGAGAGAGAGAGAGAGAGAGAGAGAGAGAGAGAGAGAGAGAGATAAAAAGCAACGAATAGCTAAGGGTAAAAGAAAAGAAAGCAAAATAAAAGTCTAAAGTTTAGAGAGAGAGAGAGAGAGAGAGAGAGAGAGAGAGAGAGAGACGAGAGAGGAGAGAGAGAGAGAGAGAGAGAGAGAGAGAGAGGAAAAAAATAAAGTCGAAAGTTTATAAGTAAACCGCGAGTGAGCGCTGGCCTAAATGTTACTCGGACTGAACCAGTGTTATTTATTTGCAAGGGACACTTGAACATAAGTAAGGGAGCACATGTTAGCCCTGTTTGTGCTCTTGCAGTGACACTAAATCCATCCATTCATTCAATGGGACGTTAGACGAATAGATTTATGTAATGGGTGTGGTATATATATAATTAATATATATATATTATATTATATGAATAATAAGATATAATATATGTATATATATAATATTATATATATATTTATTTATTTATTAATATTATGCAATAACATACATAGATAAATACCAAAATTATATCATGTTTAGTTCCATGGAATATATAAAACACATTTTCTTTTAAAACAGCAATTTTTATCTAGTGCACGCAGACACATGATATAATATATATATAATAGATATATATATATATATATATATATATATTTATATATATATATGTGTATATATATTTGCGTGTTTTTATTTTTATCTACAGATTTTACTCCTTTTAACTTTAAAGGTCTGTCACCGGAATATACTATATCACAGACAATGTCAAGTGCTGTCACAATCAGTTCTTCAGCAAACTCAACTCTTCAGCTCTTTGAAATGAATTTAAGTGGGCTTTCTCTCCATGTCTATGAATTTTAATATTTCACTATTACTATCATTATCACCGCTACTGATGAATTCACTTTCAAATGTACCCTTTTTCTAAAGTTTCTCAATGAATTACGTACATCTGCCAAAAAAAAAAAAAAAATTAAGTTACTCCGATATCTTAGTACCTGTGTTTTCCTGATAGCCTTAAAGATTTATAATGAAAATATTCAAAGTGAACTTCCACTACCTGATTATTAAGCGCTTAAAGACTGAATTTCAAGTATAAGAATTATAAAAAAAAGCACCATCGCTTCAGTTGACATATGATTGAGATACATGAGAATTTATACCATAAATGATATAACACTGATGACATATTTTCCTCAGAGGTAATAATACAAAAGAATGTGAACATAAACTAACCACAAACGAGATGCGATCGTCAACTTTAAAAGAGATCATTTGGAAATGGTATTGAGAACGTTTTAAGCGATAAATGAGGATTTAAGACCTACAGTCGAATAAAACTAATGACAAACTCTCCTCAGTGGCAACAAAATGAAAGAATGAAACGCTCAACTAACCAGAAATGAAATACGCTCGTAAACGCTACGTGATCGGTTGGAAATGGCACTGAAGACCCCGTACCAAGATTTATTCAGCGTTTCAAGTGGTTAATGAGGATTTAAGACCTACAATCGAATAAAACTAATGACAAACCCTCCTCAGTGGCAACAAAATAAAAGAATGAAATACGTGATTAATCAGAAATGAAATACGCTCGTAAACGCTACGTGATCGGTTGGGAATGTTACTGAAGACCCCAAAATCCCTCTGCGTTCGAAGAGGCAGCAGCTGAATTCTTGAAGAGTGCCGCCTGCGTAGGCGTTCAGGGAGAAGCCTCCGTTCTACCTGGTGCCATAGAACCGGAAAATCTCCTCCTGGGGGAACCCATAAATTGCACAGGTGAGGTGCCAGCGCCCTTTTGCGTGCGTGCTATCGTCCGGAAAGATCTTATAATCGCCAGGAACGAAATTGTAGAATGCAGGAGTTAGCAGGCAGCTGCAGATCTCGGCGGGGAGTGGGTACGGGTTTGCATAAAAGTTCCTCGTGCTAAACTGCGGAGACAGCTAAAGGAGAAAGTAGTTGGGTCCGCTCAAGATATATATATATATATATATATATATATATATATATATATATATATATATATTATATATATATATCTATATATATAATTAATATATCTTATATATACAGTTCACAGGTCTCATCTCAGATGGGAAAACACACACACGAGATTTCTTCATTTTTTGTCTAACGTCAAGAGACATTCATTTTCCGTTGGTGTCACGTGTTTCATGTGTATTGGGACACGGCAGAACGTGAATGCGTGCGAGTGTTCGTGTTAGTGTATGTACTCGGTTAGCGAATTATTTGGATTATTAGTCTGGGAGTTGAATATCCCATTTATAATATTGAAGAGCCTAAAAAGGTCTGTGAAAGGTGTTTCGCGTTCAGTTAAAAGATACAGGAATTTTAGGATAGGATATTTATGATTTATTTATCAGAATGAAAGTATAAAGAATAAATTTTGTGAAAGTTAAACATTACGGAAAAATTACTTCTATGAAAATGTGAAGAATAAATAATATGCACGTTAAACATTACAGAAAAATTATTTCTAATAAAATAAAGAGTATTTATTTTGATTTTCGTTGGTGAAACAAGGCTATATCTAGCATGTTTTAATTTTCGTTAAAAATTAGGAATAAAATGTTTACAACTTATGCGTGAGGGGAAAATCTTACGTGTGTCACGAGTAGGCTGGAGGTCGGATCATGCCTTGCTTTTTTCCGTTTATCAATACATTTCTCACCCTTTCAGATCTTATGCCACATATATCATGCAAATAATTCATCGCTAAAGTTTCAATATTCTTTGACATGAATATTCAGCATCCACACTTTACTTCAGTAAGTGGGAGTTGGCTCAACGATTTCATTACACATTTTGATCGCAGTTCCCATGAACAGGCTCAGCATCCTCTTAATCTTTTGCACACATCCTGCTTCCTTCTTTGCTTCCAATATTCTGCAATCCACTTCTCTTCTCACATCATGTCCCATATCTACCTACAGCTCAGAATTCCCGACCTCTCAATATTCCAGCACTTTACAAAGCCCAGCAAGACCCTTTTCAATAAGGA
Source organism: Macrobrachium nipponense (assembly GCF_015104395.2). Taxonomy (NCBI): domain Eukaryota; kingdom Metazoa; phylum Arthropoda; class Malacostraca; order Decapoda; family Palaemonidae; genus Macrobrachium; species Macrobrachium nipponense. Next base: position 11,889,101 of record NC_061102.1, read on the forward strand.
GACCTATCACTCACAGTATGACTCATAGTCTGAGAGATGATCCTCAACGTCAACTGTTATTTCTCTCTCTCTCTCTCTCTAAAGCAGCGATTCCCAACCAGGGTTCCACGGAACCCTAGGGGGTTCCTCATGCCATCATGAGGGGTTCCACAAGAAGTCTTGAAATAAATATATATGTCTTGCAAATGACTGATCTGAATTTACACAGCTCGAATAGCAGTGGTAGATATTATATGATTTAAACATATTTTATATATATATATATATATATATATATATATATATATATATATATATATATATATATATATATATATGAGTGCCTGTAGATAAAGGTTCCCTGGGATATGAGAAATTATTTCGGGGGTTCCTTGAAGGTATAAAGGTTGGGAATCACTGCTCTAAAGCGACGAGTGTTTATTTGCCCCTGGCAACAACAGCATCTGAGACTCACTCCTGTGCAGACTGCACTGTCCAGTATGGTTTTGCCTTCAGTCACTGATCCCGGCAACTGCCAAAGAGATCTCTCTACAGGGTCCTTGGTCATCTGAACTCTCCATGACCTGGGTTTGCCAAGGACATATCGCACAAACATTTCTGTTTTTAATCCTGACCATAATCATATGTAGAGAAAATTATGAAGCGAAAGTGTGCTAAAAAAAAATCTATCTTTTATAGCTGTAAAGAGTCTGTTTATTCATTTTTAACTAGGAATTTGGGTAACATTTTTTAAACGTGGTCCAATCACACATAAATGAGGTGACTTGGGAGCTGTAAGCTTTCTGTAAATAAATTCTTGTACCCTTTAAGAATTTAATCGTCATTTTCCATGAACCTGAAGTTATCTGTAAAGAATTTAAGTGCTCCACTAAACTGAGGCCTCATACACATCTATATTTCTTGAAATACGAGAAGACTTTGATCGAAAAAATAATATATTCAGAGCCTTGATTTTCATGGCATAGCTGAATTGATTTACCTTTTAGAAAACAGGTAATGGCGTAACTTCTCTCCTTAAATTTTAATTGGCCTAAGGTAAGAGGACTGTTCGTTAGCTACTTTTATTGATTTATAAAGGTTTAACGAGTATATGATTATTGCATGGTCTTTGTTGTGACCAAGTTTGCAGTAAATAATCAAATAAAAAAAAACAACTATTGATATAAATAAGTAAAAAAATTGTGATATGTAAATCTGCGAAAAAAATATATAAACTTATATATATAACATATAAACCCTCACTTTTGAAGAAAATGCATGATTGTAAAATATTTAATTTTTGTATGAGGAATTATGATTTTATTTTAACCATGTAAGGACGAGAAAGCGTGAAGTAATAAAAAATAAATAAAACTAGCACACATACAAACACACACACACACACACACACACATATATATATATAAAGTGTGGTATTAATCGCACACGTCTGTTTATAAAACATACACACAGGAAACTGTAACAAACCTAGAGAGAGAGAGAGAGAGAGAGAGAGAGAGAGAGAGAGAGAGAGAGAGAGAGAGCAAAAAAAGGCCACAACCATGAAATAAGGAGAAACGAAGTCGACAACAGCAACAACAACAACAACAACAGCAGTAGCAGCAGAGTCGTCGACGTTTAGATAAATATGTGGGTAACTGGGCCTGTTTGCTCTGGGCCAAGATCGCCAGAACGAGAGAAGGGCAGAAGTGGGTACTGAGTACTGCAGGAGGAGGAGGAGGAGGAGGAGGAGGAGGAGGAGGAAGAGGAGGAGGATGACAACGACAGGAGATGCACTTGGGGTGGGGCATTCGGCACCCAAGAGGAGAGAGAGAGAGAGAGAGAGAGAGAGAGAGAGAGAGAGAGAGAGAGAGAGACTGCATCAACCGCAAGGGACGAGAACCACTAAAAGGCAATAAAGGAATGAAGAATGAAGGAAATGAAAACGAATTGAAGGATGAAATTAATAAGATTTTAAGAATGAAGAATGAAAGAAATAAAAAGAAGGATTTAAAGAACAGGACAAAGGCATAATAATAAGAGAATGGAGAAGGGCAGAGGACAAACACAGAAAGGACAATTAAAAAAAAAAAAGCTATCTGGTGGTAAGTAACGAGGGCAAGAAGGAAGAAGGAATCTCGCTGGGTGTCCTGAATGATGACCCCTTCTCCCTCTTCTAGCCCCCCACCCCCCTTCCCCTCCCGGAAAAAAGGGCACAAGATCATTCATGGATAAGATTTCACTGAGGAAGAGAACCTTACACCAACCAATAGGAAATGGGAACAAGGATCTTCCTTCTACTCATCGACGAGAGATGGGAATAAAGCAGAGAGAAATGGAATAACAAAAAGGGGTGAGAAGCAAGAATAGATCACAAGGTCTAAGACTAAGAATAAAGCTTTATCTCGTACCTACCCACAGAGCTTTGTTTAAAAATGGCGTGATTGGCATCACTGAAGGAGACAAAGCCATTAACACCTACGGTACACCTACTTTACCAGAAGCAAGGCAGTAATTTAGGATGTGTTTTTTCATAGTTCCGGTTTGCTTTACCACACACTTACACACACATACATACACACACAGATATATATGTATATATATATATAATATATATATATATATATATATATAACACACACACAGGTACGTATTGGCAGCAGGGGAAAATAAATGAACAGTATAACCGAGCTCCATCTAAATATGGATGTCTTGCTTGTGAGACATCTGACGGATATTTAATTTGCTTGTTAAAGACTTCTTCAATTATATATATATATATATATATATATATATATATATATATATATATATATATATTATGACTGGTATAAATGTTCTGTTGTAACAGAATTCCATCTAATAAAAGGAGCCCATAAAAACACCATTTTTCTCTCTATATTTTTGTGTTTTTATGGGCTCCTTTTATTAGAACACACACGCACACACACATATATATGCGTGTGTTGTTTATATATATATATGTATATATATACATATACACTGTATATAAATAAATATATATTTGTATATACAATATATAAACACACACACACATATATATATATATATATATATATATATATATATATATATATATATATAATATATATAATATATATATTATATATATATATATTATATATATATATACATATATGAATTGGTCCCCTTGGCTAATAGGGGATAGCGCCTCAGAAAAAAATCCAACGCAAACTACACAAAAAACGTCTCTAACATTAGCTACTTTATACACATACACAGAAGGCTCATCAGGATGACTGAGTGGCTGAGCAGAGTGAGTGAGGGAAAACGCCCCATGTTTGAATGTATGACGGTCCATGCTGTCTCAACTGGATGGCAAAGGAATGGAGGAGAGAGAGAGAAAGTTAAAAGAGAAGAGAGGACATGTGCCTTAAAAATGGAGATGAAGACCTCACTGACAATACGAGCGTAGACTCACATTCACATGCCTTCCCATCCTCATGTCTCAGAGTAGCAAAACAGCTGCTGCGTGGAAGGGATTTATATTTGGCCTTTTGTTTGTTTGTACGGTGTTTTTACGTTGCATGGAACCAGTGGCTATTCAGCAACGGGACCAACTGCTTTACGTGACTTCCGAACCACGTCGAGAGTGAACTTCTATCACCAGAAATACACATCTCTAACCCCCCAGTTAAATGACCGAGAATCGAACTTGCGGCCACCGAGGTGGCGGGCCAAGACCATACCGATCATGCCACTGAGGCGCTTGGAAGAATTTATAGGTGAAGGTTGTAGTAACAGAAATAAGACAATGATTCAAAGGTCCAGGACAGGAGAAATTTCACTGGAGTGGCCACAGCGGATTGAGGTGAAGAAGGGAACAAGATTGTTGATTGCATGACAATGATGATCTGGGATAGTTTAGGATTATCTATGACACAGGAGTACCTGTGGAATGAAGCAACCCAGTATGGCATATATGAGTTCTCCTAAGAAGAGAACCTCGGCTTGTGAGACAGTAACAAAGATTGAGTGTTTTTATCCTTTTATTTAGCTCAATTTCGAACATTGCTCTCATGCTTGGTCTTCAGTAACTGACTCACTTCCGGACAAAAATTCGAGTTCTGTTAAATTCATTATCCCAGATTTTAGTATAATCCATAGCCATTGTGTATACTTTATAAGAATTTACCATCTACCACGTTATGTTAGATATGCACTGAATTTCCAGTCTCGCCACTGTCCTCAGTGAGGTTGAGAGTAGCATAGCTTCAAGGAGGTTCTGTTCAAGCCAAGACCAGTTTATGGAATGATCTAAATCCTGAGTTTCATTTTTCTTTTCCTTTTATTGGGCAAATAATTGACTTCTTATTCACATTCACCATGATAATCTTTTCACTCCTACTAAGTCCACCGCTCACTATCTAGACGCAGTCAAGTATCTGCTGCCAATACTTTACACCGTCAAGAAATGTATTCAAGAAATCCAATTGAACCAGAACAAAAACCAAAACAAACAGAAGTCGAAAAATCATTCTCAACTGTTTTATTTCACTGATCTTCTCAGGAGGCCATTACAAACGACAGATATTTATGAGAAAATAAGTGTGGCCGCCTGTTCACTTTTGTTTTGACTTCCACTGTTCGGTCTGGGACAACAAGACTTGAATATTGAACGGGAAAACAAATAAACGATGAATCTACTGAAAGTCAGAGTTTGGGATTTACTCAAAAAAGATCAGTTACAAACACACTGCAAGCATTCGCCGTCACGTTAGCATGGCATTTGTGAGGAATAAAACGGTAGATCTTATCAGCTGCTTGTTGGAACTCACGTGAAATCGGGTTTACCTCACGAGAGAAATCGATAGACATTTCTGATAGATCATTCTAAATGTCACTTCTAGTCCAGCCAAGGTCACTGATTAGCATTCGATTCGCATCTGAGAACAGAAAGAGAGAAGAAGAAGAAAAGAAGAAGAAGAAGAAGAAGAAGAAGAAGGAGAAGGGGAAGGAGAAGAAGAAGTAGAAGAAGGAGAAGAAGAAGATGCGGAGACATTTAAGCAACAGGTGTTTTTGTTTTCAAGATGCTTAGATTATCTTATAATTTTAAGCAGTGTAAGAACCGTTAGAGCGGGAGGAGGAGGAGGAGAGAGAGAGGAGAGAGAGAGAGTGACGGAAGGTGAAGAAAGAGAGAGAGAGAGGAGAGAGAGGAATCCCCTTTTTGTTTCCTTTTATTGTTTTATAAGAAACTGGGAGAGAGGAAACGGTAGGCGGGAGGAGGAGGAGGAGGAGAGGAGGAGGAGGAGGAGGAGGAGAGAGAGAGAGAGAGAGAGAGAGAGAGAGAGAGAGAGAGAGAGAGGAATATCCCCCTTTTTTGTTTTTCCTTTTTATTGTTTTATAAAAAGAAAACTGGGAGGAGAGGAACGGTAGGATGAGAAAGAGAGAGAGAGAGAAGAAAAACCTTGTTGTAAACATCTGACGACATTTAAATTTGCAGAGAACGCGCCCCCCAAAACAATAAAGACTCGAAGTCAATGCTTCCCCTAATCTCCGAGTACCCGAAGAAAGAGGAAGTCACTCGGCATTTCGGAGTGAAGGTCCTGTTACCCACTAAATGCACTAAAGGATATTGCATTACCTGCCAATTCTCGTAAAAATTGTTCCCTCAAACCTCTGCCCCTCCCCCGCCGCCCCCCCCAAACCACGGAGACCCACCTAGCTTGCTATACTCCACAGGTGGTGGTGGTCACTAGTATGTTTTGAAGATTGCTATCTGACGAGTTCTTTTTGGAAATACGCCGAGAGATTCTGGAAAACAGAAGTTTAGTTAACCTTAAATTATGATAAAACGTCACAGATGGACATTATCAGACAAGAAAACGATCGCAAGAGCTTTGTTACTTCCTTAACGTATCTGTAACTAAAGGCCATCAATTATTAAATTAATCTTTGAGAAATATTCTTTCCTTTAACTGGCATGTATGAGATTACGTCTCTTGGATAATAATACTTCTCATATAAGCATTGTTTACGTACATACAAATCCTTTGTTACGACGAACTTTCTTTGTTACCTGTCTTTGGCTGTAGCAAGAACATTGTTTGCCTTCTTTGTTGCGTGCTTTTGTCTATGGCAAAATATTGTTTGCTTTCTTTGTTAGCCGTCCTTGACTGTGGTTATAAAAACACCGGGAATAATGACGCGACAATATGAGCACAGTTAAAAAGAGGACACAAGCAGACAAAACTACTATTAATGATACTCATAGAAGCACGCATTGTATGTATGTACATGTATCTAAAGGTAAAACTGGATTTGTTCCTCCAAAACTACTATTTTAAGGTAGCAGAGCAACAAGCTTGCTTACTAAAGTCTTATGAGCGAATACACATACACATATACATAAACACATACACATGCATCCACACACACACACACATACGATACGGCGACAAGGTAGGAGTGTGACTTAGTTCCTGGTATACGAAAAATGATGGCTGAGGAGGCATTGCAAGCAAAACAGATGATTTGAGGTGGATTTCTTGAGGATGTATGAGATAAATCAGCATGGATAGCCTAGCAAATTTGTGCTTTTACCTTCCGAATATTGAGGAAACGTAAAATAAGCTGTTCTCTTAAACTTATGGGATTTACACGAAAAAATAACATTGTCTCCGAATCTTCTTGCGCATATGATAGATAATACCAGACAGTTTTTGAAGTCAAAGACTTTTTCTTGTGATTTGTATCAAAATACTTAATTCTCACTACAGATCCTGCCTTCATACCTAAAATCATTTGGAATTTTTAAACTTTTCATTAATTTCCTGTTGATAATCCCCCCATTGCACTGGCCGAAAATACCCATGGGATGAGTGACGTCGATGAGTCTCCAATCCCAGCATACGACCACCGCCATCCCCCACTTCATCTTCATCCTTTTCTACATCAGCATATGCACTTTAATACATGATGAATTACCAGACATTTTCATTCATGAATCCTTATTCATTTTAATACCATTATCTTCTTTGGAAGATATCAATCAAAAGCAGCATTTCATTCAAAACTTGAAAGCATTCTGCAAACGCCAGGCAGTAGCATCTACCTGCGACTTCACATAAACAAGGAAATCTATTTTTTGGCAAATCCATTTTAGCAGTGAGGTCATTTGTTGAGGTCATTTGCTAACGCAAGCAGAAAGGATGCGATAACTTTGCAATTGATTTCCGTTCATCAGTGTGTTCATTTTCCTCCAGGGGAAGAAATTCTCATCTGAACAATGCTTAAACAATAATTGCCATCATCTTTACTTCGGTGTTAATTCCAGATACTGACATTTAACCAGTCAGGAGACTAGTATTAGGCGAGGAGGAACTATATAATTATATATTCACGATTAACAGATAGAAGAGGTCCCTGCAAACGTTTATCAACAGTCTCCACAAACGTTTGTGAAACCACTCACAGAAAAAGCATACAAAATGGAAGTTACAAATGAGAGATAGTACTATCGAGAAATAGACGTTCTTTAAGGAAGTCAATGCAGAGAGGTTAGTGACTGAGCAAATGGATCCGAGAATCATAGATGGCAACGGAAAGTTTCTATTTGAAGTTAACACAATCCTTCGTCGGTGGAGTGAGTGTTTTCAAAGAGTTGCTCAAAGTGGACCTACAAGAAGCAGAGGAGTCAGATCAAAGCAACGTTAGAATGGAAGGAGTCGGGTACACGTGCCGAGCTCTGCGAGTTCGTTTGGTCGTTGTTGTGATTGAGTTGGCAGGACATCTTTCAGGATTTGATGGCGACACCTCGGTCTTTGTCCCATCATGTCCCTCAGGTTTATGGGGGATTTCGCGTAAGTTCCTAGCTTGGCATGAAGGCAGACGGGACGTTCCGGTCCCTCTGACGACCACAAGGGCTCTCGGGAGAGACTTGATACCTTTGGAAATTGATCGCTTCTGTGTAATGTGATGTTTCTCTTGGTGGGACTCCCTTGATTCCGATGAAATTTTATATCTTATTAATTTTTCTCACCAAATCCGTGGCTTTTTATTATTAGTATGTTTCAGGACTTTCTGTTTTTCTTGAGTTTCTTCTTAAGCATTCTTGCTTATTTAATGAAGCACGTGATTACTAAAATGCTAAATCAGTACTGTACTGATTTCCCAGCATATATAGACAAAGAAATATCTGTTTATAGGATGTCTGATTTTAATTCTTTACGTAAAATTTCGATTATGTCTTATGGCATGCAATAACTGCTAACATTTTGTCAGAAGAAAGTTGTCTTGCAACAATAATTTAAAGATAGATTTAATCTAACTTTCACATAATCTTAAGGGCTGATTTCCTGAGTGGAAATCTTGGTGAACTTTATATTGTAAAATTATACAGTAAATTTTTTACAGCTAAGAGCACTGCCCTCAGTAGAGAAATATAATATGCATATAAGTCACATCAATATGCTATTACTGTTTGCTATATCCACTTATGGACGTTATATTCGTTTTCGAAAAAACAAATCAGAAGCGAATAAGAATAGCTAGATTTTCGTATCTCAGAGTGACTGACATCGAACACAATGTAATACCAAATGCTTCCATCCGAAAAAAAAAAACTTTCAGGTCACAAGAAGCCTTCACTGCATTCTTCATCAGCACAAAAAATAAAAAACCTCAACGAAGATTAGGAAAACACACACACACACACACACAAACCTTCATAACTGAAGGAAAGACTAGAGAGAGAGAGTAAGGTAATCTATGCTCCGGTTACAAAGATCACGGGAGGAGGAGGAGTCGTTTCCCCATTAAGGCCATACTCCCCCACCACCCACCCTACCCCATCCCTCCCTCCCTCCCCCACCCCTACCCCTTGAAACACCTGTGTGTGTGTGTGATAGACGATAACTTTGCCTCATCAAAGGAAGGTTGGGGGTGGGGGAGGGGGAGGGGGGAGGGGGGAGGGGGAGAGATGCACCTGAAGATTTTCCCTCTGAGGCGCATTCGAATGACCGAAATGCTTGTCAAGGACCACCCAAACACACACACGCACACACTCACGCACTCACACAGAAACACACACGAACACAAGCGAAGATACTGTTACAGCTGTTTGAACTGGTAAAATGTTACATGTTAAGCAAGTATATATATTTGTTCCAAGCCAATGAATGACCTGTTGCAGAAAATGTAGATAAAAATAATGACAATAAAGTCTTATTTATGAATTGGACTCTACTAAGTATTTGCCATTTAAAAGAGGAGTAATTTAAGGGAGATGAGAACAGTCATGAATGCAATGATTAAATGAAAACAAATAACTGTCATTTAGTTGTTAAACTCATTCTTGAATTATAGCAATGTTAAAGTGTCGACCTTACCATATAGTTATAATTGGATTCAGGTAGTATTACTAATGATTTATGTATAACCAGGGAAGTTAATATTAATTATATATATATATATATATATATATATATATATATATATATCTATATATATATATCAAGTCTACGACATTTCTTTTGTCATCAAAGTTGGAAAAAGTTAAAATCATTAGAGCTTTTTTTTTTTTTTTTTTTTTTTTTTTTTTTACAAAATTATTAATGGAATGGGAACTTTCTTACCTAATGAGGAAGAGGGTAAAGTCAGGGTCAGGTATCGAATTGCCAAAATTTCAGGAAGTGGGTGGGTGTGGGGCTGGGGAGGTACTTTTGAAGCAAAGGAAAACTGTTGAGCTCAAGATTGTGATCCCTCAGCGCGCCCATCCCCTACGGAGAGGCAGGTATATATCGTTAAAGACTTGGTGTCCAAAACCGGCTGCTAAAAGGGAAAAAAAAAACGGTCCCTGAAGTAAGTACCAAGGAATTTGTGCCTTGCTATTGATACCCGCATTTAATCTCATTATTTTCGTTGCCGTGTTTATTATTATTATTATCATTATTAGACTTGTTGTTTTGACTATCTGAAAGGAGCGAAAAAAACGAAAAAAAGAGGTCAATGAGTGATGGTTCTTTTGTAGAATGCTCTTAATTCCTAATGAATTTCCAGATATGCAAATAACCTTCGAAACTGATGCCATGATCTTCTAGTAGTTAAACCACTGGAGGTCTCCAGACATATGCGACATTCAATTCAGTTATTCCTAACAAAATCACAAGCAAAGACAACTCACTACGGTTTCAGGATCCCTGAAGGCCAGATGGGGGGTGGGGGAGAATGGGTCAGGGAAAGGTGGGGGATGGGGGAAAGGAATATGACTCAATCGCTCGTTTTTGACAGACAAAAAGGCCCTTTTCATCACGTGATATCGATTTTGTCAAAAGGATGAACCTGTTTGAAGATGCAGCTCACGATGTTCTTCGGTCATGTTATACAAAACATGAGGGAACATTTCCGTTAGGTCAAGATGAAATGCACGATTTCCACGAAAACTTATACATCAAGAATTAGAATTGAATTCTATTGTCTTCAAAAAAGGATCACAACTTATGTCGAACTTCTGTGCTCAATCGATCTACCTATCTATCTATCAATTCTCCTATGTATGATTTTGTTTTAATTGAGATATTTATTGACATGTAACCCATTGGATGTCTTTGTTTGTGTATACGCTTTGAGAGAGAGAGAGAGAGAGAGAGAGAGAGAGAGAGAGAGAGAGAGAGAGAGAGAGAGCCATTCTGTCAGCTCTAAAATTATTCGGGGCTTACCAATGCGAGTCCACTTTTTCCTTACGCGTCTAATGACAAGAGCTTTTATTTTTACACCGTCACAGCCAAAACATGAATCTAAAGATAAAATTCGACAAAATTCATGACTAGTGTTTTTAGTATATATAAAGATAAAAGATAAAGATAAAATTCGATAAACTTCATGACTAGTGTTTCTGGTATATATAAAGATAAAATATAAAGATAAAATTCGATAAGATTCATGACTAGTGTTTTTGGTATATATAAAGATAAAATATATATAACGATGAAATATATAAAGATAAAATTCGATAAAATAATGACTAGGTTTTTGGTATATATATATATATATATATATATATATATATATATATATATATATATATAGGTATATAGACAAAATATATAAGATAGAAAATAAGATAAAAATTCGATAAAATTCATGACTAGTGTTTCTGGTATATAAAAAAAAGTTGAATAAAGTAGGAGGAGCCATCTCACTTTATATAGTTGATGACTAATAGGTTTTATCGATCGTCAACCATGGACCTCCCAAGGCCATAAAAATGTTTCTTATATTCATATCATTATTTGTCTTTATTCGCTTGTGTCATTGCTCTCTTTTTTTTTTAAAGTTCTTTATTCAGCTGTTCTTTATTGGTTATAGGGCTTAGTTTTCACTCGCCTTTTGATACATATCTTATTTTGCTTTGACTTTCCTTTAAATTTGAAATTTTTCTAAAACCAGGATTTAAAATTTTCCCGTTCATTTTTTTTATTTTTCTAAAACCAGGATTTAAAATTTTCCCTTTAATCTTTTAATTTTTTTAAAGCAGGATTTTAAATTTTCAAAAATTTCCCTTTTTGAAATATGCCAGCTGAAGTTATCCGTATCTCCATACTAATTTAATAATACAGAATAAATAGCACAAATTATATATATATATATATATATATATATATATATATATATATATATATATATATATATATATATATATATATATATATATATATATATATACATTTCTGAGTCACTTCGGGATCGAACCCCGGTCTCTCAAAGGGAAGGCCAGGCCGCTTACCAACGGGACCACACGGCAGTTGGTAGCGCCCTGGCCTTGCATTTGTGAGACCGGGGTTCGATCCCTATGTGAGTCAGGAATTGATACACTCACACACA
>NC_061102.1:11905944-11928444 GCF_015104395.2 Macrobrachium nipponense
TGTAATAGTTCTTTGTGGCGATAATCATTATTCAAAGAAGCACCCAGACTGAAATATAAACGAATCATAACTTCGAGGCTCCATTAGAAATTGAGTGAACGAAAATTTTCCTTGAATAAACGCCATTTCATTCTACACATTTTCCAGGTACATCTTTAATTATTCGATTTCATGGGAAGATGATTTCCACAGACGACGCCATCCAAGGCTTCTCTGCAACTTTGGTGGTATCAACGGCTGTGCTATCAATGTCCTGAACTATTCGGAGAAGTTACTTGTCCATCAAAGCTCTGCATCGCTTCCTTGTGACACTGGAGCTATAGTAGATTCACATCAACCGTGCATTTGATGTCTAGGCCAGTCCCTTACGACGCTCCTGACTGGCTGTTGATAAGCCAATCACAGGGCTGGAAACTCTCAGTCTCTCTCGAGAGAGTTCACACGGGCAGGATGTATGTTCCACCTCTCCTGAGGGATAAGTTTGAAAGAAGTATCCCTCAGGAGGGGTGAAATATACATCCTGCCTATGTGAACTCTCCCTCGAGACAGAGAGTTTCCAGCCCTGTGACTGGCTTATCAACAGCCAATCAGGAACGTCGATAGGGACTAGCCTAGACATCAAATGCACGGTTGATGCGAATCTACTATAGTTCGTTGGTCACTGCTAATTTCTAATGCAGTAAACAGAAAGAAAAGAGAAATATTGAAGTTATATTTCAGAGGATAGCTCAGGATCTCACGTCATTATGGTAAAGGAAGGTGAAACTTCCAATTCATGGCAAGTCAAATTTAGCTCGAAGGAAACCAATCATGGAAGGCGCTAATGACAATAAATCTACTAAATATATCAGTATTGATAATCTAAGACATATATCGATATTACTAATCTAGGAAATACATCTTTCAAAGTAATGATGCACTGAACATCAGTTTATTCACCTCCGATAATGACGAAGTTTTAAACGAAATAAAAACATTCAATTGAAAACTTTCCTGCAATGATTGTGACACTTAGCTTCTCAATGACAATATTCGTAAGACTATTTGTGAGCAAAATAATTCCTTAAACTGGTTAGTTGCTGAATTCGTTTATTTCTTAAAAGCCGAATTCCTTTCGAAATTGAAGCAAAACGTATACATGGAGAAAGATATTTCTCCTAATGCTTTAACGACTTTTATATACCGACAACTATGCTTGCATGTTAGTAGGTGGTATGATAGTCTGGCATGACTTATATAAACATCATTAAGTCAATAATAATTTTTTTCAGCGTGATTTTGGGTTGAATTTTATCATAATGCCTTTTCCCCCTCAAAAAAATGTACCGTTGTTAAAAGAATATACTCGTATATTCTTTGGAACCTTGAATTCCAAGTCAGTGGCCCTCGCGGTGGGGTTGTTCCATATGAGTAGGGTTTTAAGTTGTGAATAGTAATAATAATAATATAATATTAAGAAGAAGAGAAGAAGAAGAAAAAGAAGAGGAAAAAGAGGAAAAAGAAGTGCGACGCAGCATGACATAACAGTAAGATAAGTCTTTATCACTGTAAATCGATGCACCGTGCCGTTACGCATGCGCAAAACGAATTGGGAAAATCACTACGATCGTCTTTTGTTCAGCGAACAGAAGACAAAGGGATATTCCAATCTGGGAGGACGAAGACTCCGGGGACTATTTTTTTTTATTTATATGAAAACTATGACTTTCATGGGGCAGTTTTTAATTTTTTTTTTTTTTTTTGCTGATATGAAAACTGTCATCTTGCCTTCACAAAGTTTCTCAGTTATACGTGATATTTCTGCGTAGAAAAAAGAAAAGAAAAAGAAAAGAAAACAGAACAACGAAAAAAAGTAGCTTTAAATTTTCAAAAGTTTTCCAATATACTTGGAGATTTTTCGATAATTTTTTTTTTTTTTTTTTTTTTTGCATTTGCCTTATACCTGTTAGTTACGATGATACTTATGTACCCACCAGCAGTCTCAGTTGCATCACGAGTCTAGATAAAATTGACGGATACATCAAGGTAACATGTATTCTCTCTCAGTAAGGGTGAAGGTGCGTTCATTATTAATAAAGATAGTATGAATATCTCTTCTTAGAAATAGTATAAATTCTCTCTCTCTTCTCCTCTCGTCTCTCTATTTATATATAATATATATATATATATATATATATATATATATATATATATATATATATATTTATAAATTATTATATATATATATATAAATATAATAATATATAACATATATATTATATTTTCAAAGCTTCAGGAACTTACATTATCTCTCTCTCTCTCTCTCTCTCTACCTTAATCAATGTACACCTGTCAACTGAAGAGTACGAGCGTGTAGGCCTAATAATAACTAAAAAAGTATATAACATACGATGAAGGAAAAAGCAAATACCTCGAGGACAATAAAAAAAATATTTCCCTCGATCTCGTTAATGATATTGACTATCTATCTATAGCTGATAAAAAGCCATTTACTTGAGGCAGCAGGAATGAAGTGAGGGGAACTTCGGAGAGAGAGAGAGAGAGAGAGAGAGAGAGAAATAACATCGCCTTGTTGTTCTACAACGCTAAAGCGCTCGGCTCCCGCGAGACGGAGTTCCAATTCGCGGAAGACGGCGGGCAGCCAAGAACCTTCTGTTTACAGAAGACGACTTCTTCCTTCCTCGCTAATCGACGCTTTATATTATTATTCTCGGGCACGGGGTATGTTGAGTACTACTAACGTCTATAGACCTCGTTTTGTACAGCGTCCGGGGCTGTGCGAGAGGACGGATAGAAAATCATTAGAGACCGGGAATTGACGAGGAAACTGACCTCTTCATAATCAACTGGGCATTCCTCGGGTTATACGAAGGTCTGCAAGGGTAACTACTCTGCATTCCTCCCCGATGGGGGATGGAGGGGTAGTGCCATCAGTGGCCCTCACGCGGTGTGCTGTAGTCCTTACCTAAGGTTCCTTGCAACAGGCCTTCCTTATGCAACCCCTTTCATTCCGTTCGCATTCTCTTCCTTCCATCTTACTTTCCTCAACTCCCTCCTTTCAGCAATGAATGACCTCAACATAGGTCCCAGCGCTTGGCCTTTTTGGACTGAATCTTACATTCCAATGCCACAATGCATTGTTGGTAAGGGCGCGGGGTGGGTGGGGGAGTGCCTGAAACCCATCATAGTGAAACCCTCCATCACTATTTAACAAAAGATATCACTTTATCTTACGACCACGTTGAAGCGAAGGTGCAATACATCACTAACATAATAATATTCTCCTTTGCATTTTAATACATTTTTCATATATCTGTTAATTTATTAATCTATTTTTTCTCTTTCAATAAGTGGTATCTCTTCTTTCTATACTCCCCTTTACCTCGTCTTACTTCTTCCTAATGAACACCATAATATTCACTGAAAGCTTGAATTTCAAGTCAATGGCCCCTGTGGCTGGCTTGTTCCATATGAATAGGTTTCATCTTCTGAACATTAAGAATAATAATAAAAGGATAATTTACGATATTCACCATTTCAATATAAAATGCTTCCTTGTCTATATTCTGTATCAAAACACATTGGTCTTCCAGAAGGAATCTCGGCATCTTTGTTTACATAAAGTCAGGGAGGTTGGGAGCCCTCAAAGATGTACCTCAGAAATTGGTATCCTTTGAAAAGAATCATTTATTGTAGGTATAATTTGCTTGTATCCTCTTTTTCACAATTATGCATAAATTTCGTAACTTCGGAAGTTCCCACACTAAAGTTTCTTGATGTAAACGGAACTTTATCGAACATTTCAGCAAGTAATATATATATATATATATATATATATATATATATATATATATAATGTATACATGTATTATATAACATATATATATATATATATATATATATATATATATGTATGTATATATATACATATATATATATATATATATATATATATATATATATATATATATATATATATATATATATATATATATATTGAAAGACCTCGCGTCCTTGTTACGTGATCAGTATATAGTGGAAATTATATACGATATCTCAGTGCAGATCTAAAATGCAATGGAAGATATTATCAGATAATACGCTTGGTTTCATCTGTTAACTCGTAAGACAGGTTGGTCCAATGATTACTTTGCCTTATCAAATCTTATGGAGTTTTGTCAACTACGACAGTGCTTGAATCTATTTCAGGAATAATAGCCTGCAAGCATTGACGTGTACCAGAAGTCCTTTATTCCAGAAGTCCTTGATTCCAGAAGTCCTTTATTCCAGAAGTCTTTGATTCCCCACACTGGTGGACTATGGAACAGCCTCCAGGATGATACTGCGTAATTGGAACTAAAAGTTCAGGGGGGGGGGGGGATGCGATGCATTACTAACCTGAGTCAATTCTCCTTGTATTTCCATCATTTACTTATATCTTTATCTATTAACTAATTATTTTCTGAATCTACTTTTACCTAATAACTGATCTCTTCTTTCTGTATTTCCTATTGCTTTCTGTTGCTTTTTTCAAATGTATACCTTGATATTCTTTGGAAGCGTGAATTGCAAATCAGTGGCCTCAGTGGTGGGCTTGATCCATATGAGTAGGATTCATCTTCTGAATAATAATAATAATAATAATAATAATAATAATAATAATAATAATAATAATAATTTCGAGTGCCAGGTAACGCTACAACACCAGGTTATTCGACTGAAGGCATATCGAGCAGCAAAATCACGTTTATTTTCGGCACAACAGCCCAAGCTAGCTGGCCCCCCTCCCCTCCCCTCCCCCGATCCTTAAGAAAGCGAAATGACACTCAAAAACCTTTTAATTTCTTTCAATTTCACGGCTACAGAAGGAGCGGTCCGACCTTTGGCGGTCAGACTTCAAAAAGGGAAGAGATTGCCTAACGGGTCAATAAAACGGAATCGTTAAAAAACAGAGATTCCTGAAATGAGCCGGGGCCCTTTGGGCATGTTTTAATGGCTGACAGAAAAGAAGAAGAAGAAGAGGAAGACTTCTTTTTCCTCTTCTCTCTATCTTTTATTTTTATTTTTATTATATCGGTGCTTTGAGCAAAACGGAAGGGTAGTATCATTCCGTCACGGGATTGCAAGTCACTGAGAATGTAACTTAGAAAGTCTTAACGCTGAGATTCCCCAAGGGGGCAATGTATTAAAAACAAGTAGGGGATAAAAACCTTTGATTTTAAAAAAGAAAAAGTATTTAACAAAGCCTGAAACTACTGGAAACGGGAAACGGGAACATTCCCGAAAGGGGCAGTGTATTAACCAACCGTAAACAAGTGTTTTCATAAATAAACTTTAACAACTGGAGACGGAGATACAGGAACACGAACAATACAGAGCACCAAATCCACTGAGAAAAAGTAAAAAAAGTCTTGCTTTGAGATTCCTGAATAGGACAGTGAATAAAACACGAGTTTTATGACTTTTTTTTTTTTTTTTTTTTTTTTTTTTTTTAACAAAAACAGTCATAAAAAAACTTTAACTACTGGAAACCTTTGATTTTTCTCAAAAAAGTCATGAAAAAGCCTTAAACTACTGGATACCTTTGATTTTTATAAAGAAAAAAAAAGCCATAAAAAAACCTTAAACTACCGGAAACCTTTGATTTTTATAAAAAAAAAAAACAGTCATAAAAAAGCCTGTCATAAAAAAGCCTTAAACTACTGGAAACCTTTGATTTTAATCGAAATACAGTCATAAAAGCTTTAAACTACTGGAAACCTTTGATTTTTATCAAAAAAGTCATATAAAAAAAGCCTTAAACTACTGGAAACCTTTGATTTTTATCAAAAAAGTCAAATAAAAAAAGCCTTAAACTACTGGAAACCTTTGATTCTTACACACAAAGGCATTAAACAAAGCCTTAAACTATCGAACACGAAGGCGCAGGAACACAAACAAGACACACCACAACATCCAATTCGAAACTCCCCAAGGGCAGCCATTGTTACTATAGTAGATTCACATCACCCGTGTATTTGATGTCTAGGCCAGTCCCTTGCGAGGTTCCTGATTGGCTGTTGATAAGCCAATCACAGGGCTGGAAACTCTCAGTCTCTCTCGAGAGGCAGGATGTATGTTCCGCCTCTGTCTTTTCAAAAGCATCCCTCAGGAGAGTTGGAACACACATCCTGCCTATGTGAACTCTCTCGAGAGACTGAGAGTTTCCATCCCGTGATTGGCTTATCAACAGCCAATCAAGAGCGTCGTAAAAAACTGGCCTAGACATCAAATGCACTGTTGATGTGAATCTACTACAGCATTGGAGAGCCGACTAAAAACGTCCACGAACAATCAAAACAGAAAACGGCAGCTGAAGTCCCAAGGTTAAGTAGAAGCGTCGCCCACATCTCTCAGCTTCACAGTCCGTTGTAGTCAAAGCGACGCTGGTTTCATGGTCGTTGCATCCTCAGGCAAAACACAACAACAGCCACGAAACGACTCTTTAGATTTCGGAATGCTTTCGAATCACTCCGAATGAAACGAACGCATTAGCCCCGGTCTGTATGGTTAGTCGGACAGATAAGTTAATTGCTGGCTTTTATTGCCTTCATGTTTCATTTTATGGCCAAAGGCTGCGATTTAACTCGAATTTGCAGAACAGAGGAACAACAGCGGCGTGTTGGTCACTCACTAGTATAACAAGTCTTAGCTTTAGCAGCGAATAGGGGCCATTTACATGGCTACAACGCTGGAAGAATATCCCAAGAGAAGAGCCATACAAGATCCTCTTGAGGTTAAGTTGACACAAGCCACCATGAACTGAAAGGAGCTGAAAGAAGAAGATAAAAATAAAATTATTGGTAAATTGATGTTAACAATAAACCAGAAGATGCAATTCATTTTAAAGAGCCCAAGAAAATGTTCAGAATATGACGTAAAAAAGTTGTCCTTTTGTCTTCATATCAAAACGGTGGACTGGGGTAGTTGATTACTTTCAATCACAGCTTGACAGAGGATTTGATTGCTCTCAATCAAGCGTTGACAGAGGACTTAACTGCTTTCAATCAAAGCTTGAAGGGGACTGGACTTCTTTCAGTCAAAGCTTAGCTAGGACCTGACTGCTTTCAATCAAATCTTGAAAGGGGCGCAATTGCTTTCAGTCAAAGCTTAACTAAGACTTAATCATTTTCAGTCAAAGCTTAATTAGGACTTGATTGCTTTCAGTCAAAGTTTAACTAGAACTTGTTTGCTTTCAGTTAAAGCTTAACTAGGACTTGATTGCTTTCAGTCAAAGTTTGAGACTGAAAATTTGATTGTTTTCAATCAGAGTTCGACAGAAGGCTGAATTCACTGCTTTCAATCGAAGTTTGGCTCAAGACTCGACTGCTTTCAAGCAAAGCTTGAAGGCGACTTGATTGCTTTCAATCAAAGCCTGACAGGACTTAACTGCTTTCAATCAAACTTTGACCGACAACATAATAATTATTGCTTTCATATTGGGAAAAGAATTTATAAGAAAAATGCCTCTGTCTTGCAAAGCATATCAGTGACGACCTTTTACAGATCTACAAATCAGACTTCGTATGAGACACTTTATAATGGTAGACCGAAGAACTCATAGAAAAATGGGATTAGTTACTGGAAAAATGAGAATGTACATCGTAGTAGGTAGAGGTACACTACGGGGCTTGTATGCATCACTACAAGAACATAGATCTGTTATAGTATTTTTCTCTTAAAATGACGTTCATTCATGAAATCCCCGCTCGAAAGATATTAAATTTTAGCCCTTACCAAATTCTATGATTTAAGCTAGGGACTAACATTTCACTTCACAAAACTATCTCATTTCAGAGCAAGTAGCTGATGAGAATATAATTGTCTAAAATAAACAACCAAAGTTACAGAACGACAGGAATTAAAAAAAGACAAATTGTATCAGGGTTACACTCAAGAGGGAAAAAACCGACGAGGGGATCTGACAAGAGTTATGTGTTCAACGACTCTGTAGCTAAATAGGACAGTAGAGCAGGAATAAGTTCCACCGCTCGAAGTGAGAGAAAAGAAGGGTAGATGGGCCACGCAACAGAAAGACTGTTTCCCCAATCCATTATATCATTCCAACTGACACGAATTGAATTTCCTTTCGAAAACTACAGCTAATTAAGCAGGGATTTAAATCACTAGGGACGATAATTAGTTCAAAATTCACAAGAGCCTCGTCTAAGGAGGAAATGACTGAAGCAACGTCTAGCCTAACAGGATAAAGAAAAAAAACTCACTGGGACAAGAGGGTTAAAAGAATAGGGAAGTCATTTAGAAGCTTAGTGGGTCAAGGCTGGTGGAAAGCAAGAAAGAAGACTCCCAGGGTGAGAGAGAGAGAGAGAGAGAGAGAGAGAGAGAGAGAGAGAGAGAGAGAGAGAGGGAAATAACTGCTGAGGGTTGGTACACAGTTATTATTAGCACCTTCCGTTTATATCTGTATCCCGGGACACACAGCCTTGGGAGGGAAGGTGAGGACGGATTGGGGAATGGGGGAAGGGGGGGGGGGTGAGGGTGGAGGGTCACAGAGGTGGGGGGGGGGGGGGCGCTACCAGAAGGTCCAATGGAGACGGGGTGAAAACTGGAGCTTCCTTGGCAAGGGGCCTACTCTGACGTCACAAGACACTTCCCAAATGGCCCTTTTACTAAAAAAAAAAAAAAAAAAAAAAAAAAAACTTCTTTGCCTCACTTCTCGCGTACGAACACACGCACATGCTAAGATGAACACGCACGCACGCACGCAGGCAAGCACGAGGAAAGCACGCAGATTTATCGTGGCTTGTTACATCACTGGGCCTGTTAACGTAGACACCTTATATGGCAGTCATCCGTCATGAGAGAAAGTTAAATGAAAAATGATACTTTTTGAGAGTTCGTGAACAACTCTTGTGAATTCGTCAGTGACCACAGAATCACAAAAAAACAACACAACCCTTTTAAAATTGCTGCGTCCGTGTGTAAAATCAATGACACACACACACACACACTAAGACGATATTAGAAATTTTTTAAATGCAGCGTCCGCGTGTAAAATCAATGTTACATACACACACAGACACAAAGACAACATTAGTAATTTTTAAAACGCAGCGTCCGTGTGTAAAATCAATGACACACATACCTACACTAGACGACATTAAAAATGTTTAAAATGCAGCATGCATTGGGTAAAATCAATGTTACATATACACACGGACACAAAGACAACATTAGAAATCTTTAAAAAGCATCGTAAGTACGTAAAATCAAAGGCACACTCACACACACACACGCACACACATCCGCTTATTTTTCAACAAACTGCAGACGTGAAAACGCTGGCTATAAAAATAATAAACCTTGGCTACCATGACGTAAACACTTTATAGCCAAGGTTGAGTTCAAGAAATCGAGAAATAAACACAACACGTCGAGTTTGCGATATAAGAGGTCTTTGGAAATGGAACACCTGACGGAAACCCTTGAAGGGCCCATACGTCTCTCGGCCTTGGGAGTCGCGAGTCAACCTTGAGTATATTTCCTTCGAGAGAGAGAGAGAGAGAGAGAGAGAGAGAGAGAGAGAGAGAGAGAGACTCAATACAATTAAACAGAACCTGTCAAAATCATTCTTCCTCGCCTGGCAATCGAACCCCCCCCCCCTCCCCCACCCTCACTTGAGGAGCCGTGCGTCACAACCATAGGCCCAGGTTGACCTTAGTTGACCCAGGGATGAAATGTGTAGCTTGTGGTTAGTCAACTGTGCCGTGTCGCAGCTGTGTAATATATAAATATGAAAATGTCCACAGACCCTGAGTTGACCCAGGAATAAATAATGTACCTTGTAAGGCGTTCTATCTCATTCTGAAGTACAAGTCATTCAACGACATTCGACAGACATTTTAGAGATCAGAGTTAGCTTTCAGTACGTTCTTTGAGGAAGAGGCCGACGGGGTGGGAGAATAAGGGAAAATAGGAAAATATTTCCCAAGGTAGCACGTGAGGTTTTACTGAAGCAAACGGCGTGCCTCTTGTTTCTTTCTCCTTCTGAAGCACAAATAATTCAACAAAACTGGACCGCTTTTTTGAGATCAAGAATTAAGAAGCAAAAGGTTTGAAAACGTTCGTTTATGACAAAAAAACAAATAAAAAACAAATGAAAACCTCAAGTAAACAATCTTGCAAAACCAAACAAAAGCTTCTTTCAGTTTTCTTCTTAAGACTGAAAAAAAGAAATCCACAAAATGACTGTGTATAACGTGTTTACTTATAAGTATTTACATTTCATTTTACTCAACACTCAGAGTGTTGAGTAAAATAAAATGTAGATACTTATAAGTAAAATGTAAATACTTATAAGTAAACACGTTATACACAGTCATTTTGTGGATTTCTTTTTCAATCTTGTAAAAGCTGCTAAATTTAGGCAGCGAAACGTGAAAGACAAATCCGCCATCCTCTCCGGACACAACTATATACTGCTGTCAAGCAAAAGGGGACCAACCCTTTTAGCTTCAGCCAAGGCTGCAGAATGAGAAACCGCACAGGCATTCGGTATCTCGGCTGGGAAAGTCAAGAAACATCACGGCCTGAGATTAATGCAGTCAGAAACCAGCCTTGGACGTTCAACAACTTCACCTGCTGATATAAATTCAGCGGGGTTCCAAACTCACTCAAGAGAGACATCTCAGTCGTGGTCAAGAGAACTCGCGGAATTCGCCCCGTGGGAGTTTGTTATGCTGCTGCCGCAGATTTCTTAAAAATGAAGTAAAAAACAGAGTTTGTGACTGAAGTTCATTTGTAAATATACAGTGATATAAAGAACCAGTCTCACCTTGAATATCTGTATTCATATTGCAAGATGAATATTTATATACAAAACTGTGCTTTTCGTTACAGCTAAAACATAGATTTTGAAAGCTTAACTCCCATAATCTGTACAATGATATAAAGAACCAGTCTTACCTTGAATATCTGTATTCATATTGCAAGATCAATCTCTATACACAACTGTGCTTTTCGTTACAGCTAAAACATAGATTTTGAAAGCTTAACTCCCATAATCTGTTGAAGGTACCGTGATATAAAGAACCAGTCTTACCTTGAATATCTGTATTCATATTGCAAGATGAATATTTATATACAAAACTGTGCTTTTCGTCAGGGCTAAAACATAGACTTTGCAAGATTAACTCCCATAATCTGTTGTTGTTGTTTTTTTTTTTTAACTGACGGTACAAATTCGCAGCAGACATCGTTAAACATTCTATTTAGCTTCTGATTGGCTAGTATATCTGAGCTGCGACCAATGACAAATGGTCTGCCTGAGCTCCCGCCAATCACGAATAGAGCCAACGATATCGGCTGCGGATACTTAACGTCAACACCCCAAAAACAACGGGGAATTAGGATTGTTCTTAGTAAAGCAAATATTACCGAACTCATCGGTGACGAAGTTACTTAATAAAGAATTCTGGATAATCAGTGACTCTCAGGTGAACACACTACATGTTCTTTGGCTGACAGTTTTCGGCATCAATACCACCAACTGATATCGTTATATCACAGCCGAAAGAAAAGACTCAGTTTCTGGCCAAGTTCATGACATCATTTCTGAAATACTGGAAAAAATAGAAAAACTTTATTGTGATTATTATTATAACGCTCGCTGATGCAGCCATAATTTTGGATGAAACATGGATCCAAGAGGGGTTTCTTTCTCAAAATAATCAATATAATAAATAATAATAATAATAATAATAATAATAATAATAATAATAATAATAATAATAATGATAATAATAATATTAATAGTAATAATAACAATAATAATAATGAAAAATTGTAATATTTACAAAACATATTGTATTATTCATTTTTATAAATAGTACAATTTATTTAAACAACTATGGAATTTTGTTTTATGAAAGATTAATCAAATCATTGTGAATTTCGTAGCAATGATAATAATAATAATAATAATAATAATAATAATAATAATAATAATAATAATAATAATAATAATAATAATATAATAGTAGTAGTAGTAGTATTAGTAATATAACAGACACTAATCCCATAACACAATGCATCCATTCAGTCGTAAATGTAGGACACACGAAAGGAAAATGAAGAGATTCACAAATTCCAAAGCTCAGAAATAATTAGCTTTAACCTACATCAATACATTCAAACAACCCACATTTAACCCTCATTCCCCATCCCCCCCCTCACCCAAAACCCTACCCCCTCTTTGCCCGACCTCCGAAATCTGTGTTGATTGCAAGTGGGCTAAATGGGACCAGTCAACAGCAACGCCAAATGCTACCACAAAGTTAGAGGAGAGAGGAGAGAGAAGAGGAGATAGGAGAGAAGGGAGAGGAGAGGAGAGGGACCAATGGCTACCACAAGTAAGAGGGAGAAGGAGAGAGGAGAGAGAGAAGAGAAGGGAGGATGAGGGAAGGAGAGAGGAGAGGGGGGAGAGAGAAATTCCCTTTCTGGTTCAGTTTCTTCTGCTCTAATTTTATTGGTGTTTTTTTCCTCTCTACTTTCTCGACGTTATTTCGTTTTTCTGTCTTTTTTGGCTTCACTTTTTCATTTATTTTTCTACAGTTGGTCTTCATTTCTGCACAATGAGAGGGCTGGAACTTAAGGTTTATGGCGCGTTCATCATTTGAAAGTTAAAAACAGTTGTAATTTCTTCTCGATCTGTGTTGCTTCTTTACTAAACACATACATACTCACACGCAGACACACACATATATATATAATTACATATATAAATACATATATAAATACATACATAAATAAATACATACATATATATATATATATGTATATATATATATATATATATATATATATATATATATATATACATATATAGTATATATGCATGTATGGTCGCTCTATCATCAATTAAATCTCAATAGCAAGTTATATGGACACTTACCCCACTTTTACCTCTCTCTCTCTCTCTCTCTCTCTCTCTCTCTCTCTCTCTCCTAAAGTCTCATTTCGGTCACTCCTCCTATAAGATCAAGGTAAAGAAATCAGAATCTTTTCTTATCTTTACAGCTGAGTTTTTTTTTTTATTTGTATAAGGATTTTTTTTTTCTTTCATCCATGAACGCTTATCTCCTCCTCTTCTTTCTTCATCTCCCTCTCCTTGTCTTCTACTCACCAGGGCGCCGACATATTTAGGACGGGTCTGAAGATTACCAATGAAAATATACAATTGTGGCGTGGACGTTTCGCCAAATTTGGGCAGACAATGATCAAAACGAGAGCTGCTGCTGCAATGCATTATGGGAATACTGATGGCAGCACTGATGTGGCGTAGAACCGCTTCAATAGCCATCAGCAATAACGTCTTGAATTTGAATAATTCGTATAATGAATAATAATAATAATAATAATGTAGTCTTTATCACCGTCTTTAATGATTCATTTTCATTACCTTTCCCTTCTGCAATTCATTTCTTCCACCTCTAACAATTACTGATGGTTTTTCAACGTCTGAAATAATAATGATTGTTCTTTATCATCTATTCCTTCATTCCTTCTGTGATCCATATCTTCCAAATCTAACAATTCTTGATTGATTTAAACACCTGCACTAATATGCATTCAATCCCGATCTCCAGAAGTGATCAGACAATCTTATTCAGATTCTATTCTAAGGAAATGTTGGTTGCAGCAAATAAGGGCTCCTGTTAAATGTACGTAGTATCTAAAGAGTAAATTAACCGGGACAAGTCAGACTTAGTTCGGAATCGAACTATTTAAACAAGTTTTATTCCTCCCCGAGGTGACTGACTCTTCGTCAGATTCTTCTGCTGCCTTCGGTAAATCACAATCCAGCCATCTTATAAAAAAAACTCAGTTTAGCATTTTAGTAGTTGTAAGCATATTAGTATATTAGTATTATAGTATTTTAGTAATTGCAAACATGCTAGCATTTCAGTAGTTCTAAACATATTAGTATTTAAGTATTTCAGTTGTTGTAAATATATTAATATTTTAGCGTTTTGGTAGATGTAAGCATACAACTCTCTAGACGCGACTTAAGTAGAAAAAAAATACTCTGAATACAGAATTTATCTTTCTATATATCCCGTTCGTCAATGAATTCTGAAACGTTTAATCTTCTGACATATTTGTTGAATAAACATACAAGGAAG
The DNA here is from genome assembly GCF_015104395.2 of Macrobrachium nipponense. NCBI lineage: Eukaryota > Metazoa > Arthropoda > Malacostraca > Decapoda > Palaemonidae > Macrobrachium > Macrobrachium nipponense. The sequence continues at coordinate 11,920,128 of NC_061102.1, forward strand.
TGAGAGAAGAAAAACAGGAACAAAAAACTGGGCAAATAACAACCAAGGACTGAAAAACAAGATACTCGAGTCGACATTTGACCATAAAACACGTTACAGACGCACTAAAAAAAAAAAAAAAAAAAAAAAAAAAAAAAAATGAAAAAAAAAAAAAAAAAAAAAAAAAAAAAACACCGCCTACCACACAGACAGACATTCTCTCGAGGATTATAAATCACCCCGGAGCAGATAGGAACCTTGACCAAATCGAAACTTGAAAGCAAGCTTCTTCTGGCGTCACTGAAGGAGATTTCGAAGACGTGGGGGATTCTGCAAGGAGACGCCCCATTAATCTGTCGCTAAAGACAACGAGAATATTCTCATAAAGAATTTCAGAACAGACAATTATTTTTATTTACTTTTAGATTTTTCGTCTATTTTTTTCTTTTAGTCTAGGATTTATATTTTTATGGGTTTGGTGTAAATATAGGGAGACTTTTGTCGAAATACTTTTTATTATTATTTGGCTTTATTTTATTTTATTTCATTATTTTAGTCTAGCATTTATATTTTTATGGGTTTGGTGTAAATATAGGGAGACTTTTGTCAAAATACTTTTTATTATTATTTGCTTTTAATTTATTTTATTTTTTGTGAAAAGCAGTAATCTAATCCGGTAAAGGTTAATGATATTTATTCACAGAGGAAATACTTTTACATATGTATACGTATATATGTATACGTATATATATATATATATATATATATATATATATATATTATATATATATATATATATATATATATATATATATATATATATATATATATATATATATATATATATATATATATATATAGCCCCAATGTCCCCCAACTTGTTGATTTCTTTACGCTTTTTTGCTTTTTTGGATGAGATTAACTGCAAGTCATATGAATCTTATCATTTACTTACTCAAACCAATGAGAGAGAGAGAGAGAGAGAGAGAGAGAGAGAGAGAGAGAGAGAGAGAGAGATTACAAAATTGCTCATGAAACATTTTGTTTTCAAACCATTCTCGTCTTCTGAAAATACACATCGAAAGAAAATCATTAACTGGGTATTGCTAAAATGAGTTGGAGAGGGGGAGGGGGGAGGTGTTTAGACTGTGTCCTTTACCCATCCCCCTCCAACCCACGATGAAGGGGAGGGGAGGGAGGAGGGCCACTTCTCCCCTGTCTGTCCTCTCTCCCCAAAAATGAAGATCGTCGCTGATGCCAAAGAATAGCTGATAATAATGGGAGGGAAAGGCGGTCAGATAATAGCGTGAGTGACACTTGGGATTCCTCTCTTCCTCCTCCTTATGACCTTGCACAAACAAACATGAACGACAAAAGCATACATAAAAAAACACCAAAAAAAGACAAGAAAACTAAACTTTCCCTCTACCTTAGTTTCTTTTTTTTTTCTAAACTTCAGAGATTAGGTCGTTCAACTCAGGCCACATGTGTTGGTTTGGGTTTTTTCTTTGGCACTAAAGCGGAAAGAAATGCGAATGTTTTCTTTTGAACGTTCTTGATGCCGAAAGCATGTTACAATCTCGAATGGATCAAACCACGTGATAATGGGCGATTGAACGCAACCAACTGATAGCAACTGATAGTGGCGGATTGAACGCAACCAAGTGATAACGGAGGATTCAACGCAGCGAACTGATAACGGTAGACTGCATACAGACAAGTGATAGTGGCAGACTGAATGCAACCAATTGATGATGGAGGATTCAACACAACCTAGCAATAGAGGCAGATAAGCAACCAAGTTAAAATAACGGATTGAACGCAACCAACTTATGATGGCGGAATGAAAGTAACCAAATGATAATAGCAGACTGAACGTAACCAAGTGATAATGGAGGGTAGAACGCAACTAAGTGATAATGGCAGACAGAATGCAAACAAGTGATAATGGCTGATTGAACGCAAGCCAAGTGATAACGGTGGATTGAATGCAACCATTTGATAACTGCAGATTGAATACAACCAAATGATAACAGAATGGCAGACTGAACTCAACCAAATGATAGCGGCGGACTGCAGGCAACCAAGCAAAGATGTGATAATTATAACTGACATTTACCTAAAAGAAATATTGCTGGAAAAAGACAAAATACTGAGTTGACTAAGGCCACAAACACCTTTTTAGTACTGAAGGACATATCAGAAGCCTTAGAGAGAGAGAGAGATGTTAAAAGAGTCCTTTCATAAGGTTTCATAAGGTTCTTTATATACGAATCAGCAAAACTTGCTTGAGAGGATCCTCACTAATGATTGGAGAGGTGGCAGACAAGTGATGAGTGCAGATGGATCGAGAAGTTGCTTCCACGAATGACATAATTCTCGTGAAGTAACTAGAAAAATAATGGGAAGACATATTTGGGGAAATGGCGCCTTACCTCAGCCATGCAGTCTCTCTCTCTCTCTCTCTCTCTCTCTCTCTCTCTCTCTCTCTCTTCTTCGCGAAATAAGAGAAACGAAGCAAAGTCCAGACCCAAAACCCAGTTTATATGTAAATGCCTTGACAATACCACTAGGCACCAATTATCTTGCTTCCCATCCCAAGAGGAGTTGCAATATGACGCAACTCCATGAGAGCTGTATTCGCGTTGCATTTGCAATGTGGAAGAGTTGATCAAACTGAAAAAGATGAGATTTGATTCCATCCTGCTTTGTTGCTGCATGACGGGGAAGGCTCAAAAGTAAATTTTATCTTTTATTCAGCTGGATTTTTTTTTAAGAAGTCTGGATACAAAGCGATGGAACTAAGGAAGGAATGTCAATTGTCTTGTGAGGCAATTTCTTCTTCTTCTTCTTCTTCTTCTTCTTCTTCTTCTTCTTCTTCTTCTTCTCTTCTTCTTCTTCTTCTCTCTCTCTGTTCCAAGTGATTGAGGCCACATATGTTTTTGAAATGATTTAGACCTGTGAGCAGTTCAGCAAGTAATGACTCTGATTGCATACTGTTCTTTCAAGCACATGATATTATCGATATGAGAAGGATTATCAGTCGTCTGTTTTTGACCTTAATAGAATAGCGATATCATCACTCTTATTTTCACTCTTCTTATTCAATCAACACTATTTTCCCCCTTCAGAGCAGCTTTTTCTTCAGAACACCCCGAAACAAAGCTAAGATGGAAAGGAACACCTCGATAAAATGCAAATGAAAACGAAGCAATGTTTGGGATAAATATTACCTGGAAACGAACAGAGATAAAATAACACCAGAAATGAAATGACAAAATTATGGAGGCTCCAAATGTAGATAAGATAATGACGAAGGGGAGATGTGGAGATGGCTTAGACATGTCGTTCGAATAATAAGCTTAGTGTAGGGAGGATGGAGATGAGTGGAGATTGGCGTACGATAAAACACAGGAAAGACGTTCTTGGTGGAATTTCACAAAGGCACTTTGCTCGTCTGCATTTTTCCAGTGCTTTCGCGTTAAGCGAAAACCTAAGGAACTTCCAAGAAAGCCAAATCTGGCTAAGGGACAAATTTCGGTAGTTCCGAGTTCGATTCTCCGGCCAACGTGGAATCAGAGGAATTTGTTTCTGGTGATTAGAATTTCATTTCTCGATATAGTGTGGCTCGGATCCCACAATAAGCTGTAGGTCCCGTTGTTAGGTAACCAATTGGTTCCTAGCCACGTAAAAATATGTAATCCTTCTGGCCAGCCATAGGAGAGCTGTTCATCAGCTCAGTGGTGTGGTCAAACCAAGATATATTTCACCAAACTACGTATTCTGGATTAGATAACACGAGCAAAATTGTGGTTATTGGCAGGCAAATGGTATTAATATAATGAATGATAACTTAAGTGATGCAGACGTGTGCATTTCTGTAGGCCAAAAACAAAAGAAAAAAAATAATAATATTAATAATAGGAGAAAGGACCATGAAAAAGTCCCAGGCGGGGAACAAACCTTTTATTTCCCACAACTAGGGAAATTACGTCACACGAGGAAGGATATCAGATTTCTGTCACTCTTGATGTTGCGGAAATCTGATGTTCGCGCATGCGCTAAACTTTACTAGCCAGGAAGGACACACATTCGATGTGGACAAAAGCGGAAGTAATATACTTTTAATTTACTTAAATTTAATATAATTGAATAGATTTCTATTTTAATTTGGGTATGTATTCAATTTAGAAACAACAGTAGATCAGATCCTTAAAAATACGTGTATATGTATGTGTATATATATATATATATATATATATATATATATATATATATATATATATCTATATATATATATTATATATATATATATATGAAAAGGAGCCCATAAAAACGCCAAAATATAGAGAGAAAATACTATATTTCAGAAACTGCTATCTCCCTTTATCTGAAGACGAATGGATAGCAGTCTCTGAAAATATAGTATTTTCTCTCTATATTTTGGCGTTTTTATGGGCTCTTTTTATTAGATGGAGTTCTGTTGTAACAGAACATTTTTATACCAGTCATATATATATATATATATATATATATATATATATATATATATATATATATATATATATATACATACAGAGAGAGAGAGAGAGAGAGAGAGAGACGAGAGAAGAGAGAGAGAGAGAGAGAGAGAGAGAGAAGGTTGCATAAATTACTAATGAATACAGAGAAAAAGAACGTTTTTAATTTAAGAGAGAGAGAGAGAGAGAGAGAGAGAATATAAAGACGTCTAGGAAAGACTATACAGACGAAGAGCTGAAATGTGGGTTTGTGAAGCCTTGCGGGTTCCAGCGTTGACAAACCGGGTGATCCAGTGCATGGACTGGAACTTATACCTGGAGTTCATCTGGAGTGACTAGTTCTCTGCCAGTCTTTGACAAGTGCTGTGTGTTTCCTCATGACGGTGTCCAGTGTGGTTTTAAAGGAAAACAAGATTAAGAATAAGATTCTGCAGCATTAAGACATCGAGGAATGTTATGCAGGAAAAGGACTGACTTCAAATGTACATGAAGGATTCAAGAATGCATCTGGAAGTATGGGAGAAGTCTGTTTGTTTGTTTGTTTGTGATAGGACTCTTTCGTCTCTGAGGTGGGGCAGATTTGAGGTTTATTGATAATAAATTGATAAACGTATTGTCTTTCTCTCGAATTAGTTCTCAATCGTGTTGACATAACTATGAGTTATTAATGTGTAATTTGATGCATAATCTGAACATTATATATATATATATATATATATATATATATATATATATATATATATACATACACACACACACACACACACACATATATATATATAATATATATATATATAATATATATATATATATATGAATAACGTGATCACGAAGTATATAAAACGTGATGCTATGTATAAATAAAGTTTTTTTTTGCCACGAAGGAAAAAATGAAAAAGCGAGATAGCCAAGTACTTTCGGTCCTGTTCATCAATGGAGCATTACAACGTAAAAAAAAATTATGAAATGAAATTATAGTGTTTTTTTTAAATAGAAACCCATGTATTTTATCACCTAGCACCTACTGTAACGTAACCATTACATATTTAGTGGTTATGAATTACTAATAACATTGAAAAAATTTCCCATGAAATGATCAACTGCATTTCTAAATCTGACAAACCTGCTGTCTGTGACTGACACTCTCTCATTTCCCAAAATCTTCGTCGACTTTTCAACGTATCAAGATAACAAACAGACCGACAAAATAATCATTAATTCCCGCAGCTTCTCACTCACAAGACGAATCTAACCATAACAATATAAAAATGAAGTGTTTGTAAACGGAGATCATTTGATGACGTCAAGTTAAAAAAATGGACTCTCCTTAACAAAAAAAAAAAAAAAAAAAAAAAAAAAAAAAAAAAAAAAAAAAAAAAGTTTTCGAGCGAGAACACGAATAAAGGTGATGAAATTGAGGAAGTGGAACACGGCGGAAATCAAGAGGGCTAAAGTGAATTTTTTTTTTTTTGGGGTGGGGGGGGAGGAGGGGAGAGTAGAGGATGGGAGGGGACGGGGTTGGTTGGTTAACTGACATGTTTACTCAACCAATAGAAAGATCTCGTAAACGTTTACATTCGATTTTCAGCTAAACGCTTACAATAACGAGGCTTTTCATCGAGTGTCCCATACGCAAGCAGAAGCAACAAGCACTACTAGCCATGCATACATGCACGTGCACATGAAAATACACATACATACATATACAAGCACCAAGCATCCATTTATGCCCATACACACAGACGCACTCATACACATACGCACGCACTTGGCATACATACACGCACATACACAAGCGCATCTCTCTCTCTCTCTCTTTATATATATATTTATATATATATTAGATATATAATATATATATATTATATATATATATATCTAATATAGATATACATATATTATTCTATCTAATTCTATCTATATATATATATAATATATATATATATATATATATATATACAGAGAGAGAGAGAGAGATGAGAGAGAGAGAGGAGAGAGGAGATGGGGGGGGGGCCGGTTAATAATGCTCCTTTTCGTAGAATAACCGAGAGGAGAGAATTTTGTGTAGAAAGTAGCCATAATGAGAGAGAGAGAGAGAGAGAGAGAGAGAGAGAGAGAGAGAGAGCATAGGGGAAGGAAGGAAAGTTCGTCGACGACGACGGAGGAGGAGGACGGATCGGGCCAGCCAGCCAGCAAGGCAGCCAGCCGCAGAGGTGGTGGCTCTAGTCCCCCCTGGGTATCGGATGCCAAGACCAGAAGATGGCTGACGTCGATACCCCTCGAGAGTCGCCAAGCCGATTACCTACTTCACCATTCCTCCTTTACTGCCCGTTCTTCCTTCCTCCTTTCTTCCTTCTTCCTTCGTCTCGTCTTCCTTCCACTCCTTCTCTTCTATTCGATTTCCCTTTCTTTACTGCCTGTTCCTTTTTCCTCTTTTCTTTCTTCATCCTTCGTCTCGTCTTAGTTCCACTCCTCTTTTATTCCACTTTTGTTTCTTTACTGCCTTTCCACCCTCCTTTCTTCTTTCTTCCTTTGTCTCGCCTTCCTACCACTCCTTCTCTTTTATTCCATTCCCTTTCTTTACTGACCTTTCCTACTTCCTCTTTTCTTCCTTCTTCCTTCGTCTCACCTTCCTTTACCCACTTCCTCTTTTATTCGACTGCTCTTTCTCCAGTTTAATTGATTGTCTGTATGTAATGGTTCATTAACTAATTTGTTTTTCTACGCAGTCACACTTGGCAAACTACCTTCCTGATAATCTATCAAATTTTCCCTTTTCTTCCGAAATAAATTGATCCAGTTTAAAAACCCACATATTTTACCAATTTCTTTTGATATAGATTAATCCGGACTTGAATACTCTAAACAAAAACTCTCCTAAAAATGTATAAATTTCATCCATTTCTTTGGATATGAATTGACCCAGTTTAACAATCTATAAATTTGACCTGTTTCGTTTTGAAATGAATTGATCCAGTTTAGAAAACTATAAATTCTAAAAGTTTCTTTTGAAATAAATCGATTCAGTTTAAAAAACTATAAATTTTACATATTTCTTTTGAAATAAATTGGTCCAGATTTAAAAATCCAACTGATCCAGTTTAAAAATCTAGAAAATGTTACCTATTTATTTTGAAAGAAATTCATCCAATTTAAAATCCGTATAAATTTCATTTCACCTATATATATCTTTTAAAAAAAATTGATTTATTTTAAAAATCTATAAATTTTACCCAGTTCTTTTGAAATAAATTGACCCAGTTTGAAAATCTATATATTTTACCAATTTCTTTTGAAATTTATTACTGATCAAGTTTAAAAACCTATATATTTGCCTTATTCCTTGCGAAATTAATATATAACTGACTAGGTTAAAAATATCTATAGATTTTCATCTATTCCTTTTGAAATAAACCCATCCAGTTAAAAAATCACAAATTTTGCTTTTTTTAAACTCATAGCTAATCCAGTTTCAAAATCTAAACGAGAGGAAATACACTAGCAAACCAAATGTAGGGGATAGAGATTATACATCAAGACTAAGCAAAAATCAATGCCTTTAAAACATAGTATGGTTACTAATGATACTGATATTTATTACTGGGCTCGAATTCCCCGTATGATTACCGTAATTAGTGTATTGTAATAACGCGTAATTATACTTTACTTTAGTCTAATTGCCTGCCATGCTTGGAAGTAATTTACTTTACCCGCACTCACTTTGGGAAATGAAGTGCAGTGTATGGCTAAGCGTACAAATACAGAAAAAATATATGCATACGATATCATATATATTATATAATAGTATATTATAATAT
>NC_061102.1:11930944-11933444 GCF_015104395.2 Macrobrachium nipponense
CGGAGAAACCATCTCGACCCCACGTCGTTAGGAAAATACCCCGAACATGGGAAACAGCCTCTGTCTACGAGAACGTATGCAAATGACCCGAAACCGAGCGTATAATATCTTTTATAGCAGCTCCACTGTGCCCTTTTTGAGGCTTGCTCACTCCCCAGTGCCATCAGCTCTGAAAATAGTCAGTCCGTTCCTTGTAACGACATCATATAACTAGCATTACATTTTTACATGTTATATAATCACATTTACATGTTCATATATTGCACAGCTGCGACGCAGCACAGTTGACTAGCCATAAGACACATATTTCATTCCTGGGTCAACCTAAGTCAATCTGAGTCTATGGGTGTGACACACGGTTCTCCAAGTGAGGGGGAGAGGGTTCGATTCCCAGGCGAGGAGGGATGATTCAGACAGGTTCTGTTCAATTCTATTGGGGCTCTTTATGCCACAACTGTGGATTAAGTACCTGGAAGGTACTTGACTGTGGATGGTCGTAGCTAGAGAGTGCTGTGAGGGTAACACCTCTATACACACACACATATATACGTGTGTATATATATATACATATATATATATATATATATATATATATATATATACATTGTAGTACTGCCTATAATTAAATTTCGCATTAAGAACTATAATGGAAGCCATTTTTAAACCTAGGCCTTACCTAATGGTCTGGAAAATGGGCTTTCCCGTATAAAACATAACAGGCTGAGATGTTTACAAAACATTTATTTTCATTTGCGAGATTCAAAATTTTGGGCGGCTGGTATATCTATAAATAGTGTTTGTGATAAAGGTAGGTATTGCAAGATAATTAAAAGAGAGAGAGAGAGAGAGAGAGAGAGAGAGAGAGAGAGAGAGAGAGAGAGAGAGAGAGAGAGAAATTCTCTCTCTCCAACACAAACCACCAATCACCCCCTTTCTCTTTCCCTCCCACATCGTGACCATCACCTCACGGGAGAAGAATACCCATAAGCACACTCTTAACACAGACTTAATATTCTTTAACAGCCTCTTTGCTTTTCTTTCTATATCCTCTAACAGCATCCCAGCTGTTCTTTATTTTCCCACGATGACTATAGAGAGTCTGCCCTTACCCATTCGGTGGGTGGATATTATCCACATTAAATGAGAACACTGCCTTTATATACCGAACTTTCCCTAGCCATTACGCAGGTGAGGAAACCGCAGGTAGTCTCTTTCCTCTGGTGAATTAGTGATAGAACTGTCACGAATGGATGCGTATCGCGTGCTGGTTGGTGCGTATGTCCCGCCTCTGATTCTAATCTCCTAGTTTGAGGTGTTATAAACATATGTTCCTAAATGCCTAGGTAAATTAATATCTTGTGTATCTTTATTCATTTACCTTATCGTAACTATTTTACAATGATTATAAGCCTATTATGTCGTTTTTCTTGATTCCTAACTGACAATTAGCGCGATTGCATACACATCTGAAATAGCCAGGTAAATGGATATTTCACATAGCTATTTTTTCTTTTACTTTATCCTTGTTGGTTTTACAAGAGCGTAAGTAGTTTGCGATGATAATTAGCCTGCTGTTTCATTTCTACTATCGCTGTGGAATGGGCCAGCACTGAAATCTTGATAAGCACCAGATTATAATGGAGAATATATCTATAATATACTAGAAAATGTATAGTAAGGACGAAGGTATGAGAAAAATGAGGCATTTCGAACCTTCAACCATCATCAACATCTAAAGCAATTGAAATGTCAATTCATCTCAGCGTCAATGTCTTCTGCGAGAAGAAGAAGAAGAAGAAGAAGAAGAAGAAGAAGAATATGCAGACTGAAATATTCGATCTTATTTTTCGGAATTATATACGAACCTCGAAAGACATCCTGTTAGTTACGTTAAGGTCACGCAATTACTTAGAACAACGGCAAAGCGAGGCCAGGACCTTCTCAAAGTGGAGATGGAGTTTCAAATACTCTTTGTAGATCGGCTGAACGGAATGGGAAATAAAATGCTAGATTTACCGCATAAAGTTCTTGAGGAAAATCCTTGGAAGAGCGAGTGCGTCGTGTCGGATGTTGGGACAGATATGTTTGATACTGACAAACAAGAGAGAGAGAGAGAGAGAGAGAGAGAGGAGAGAGAGAGAGAGAGAGAGAGAGAGAGAGAGTCTTATATGATACTTTTGATCAATGCTAAATGATTTCATGTTCAACTGAGAGAGAGAGAGAGAGAGAGAGAGAGAGAGAGAGAGAGAGAGAGAGAGAGAGATTTTCCCATTGTTATTAGTCAGATTTGCCTAGGGAACGTGAGTGAATTTCCAGATTACCGCTTTTTTTTTTTTTTTTTTTTTTTTTTTTTGTTGCCTCTCATAGATATTCCACCAAGAAGGATCTTCGCATATGGAGAATATCTTTCGTAGATAACCAACAACCACCAATTGATCATTAAGACAGTAACAAAGTAACAAAGGAGAAGGTTCAGAGTAGGTTAAATACTTCTTCCTAC
>NC_061102.1:11938444-11948444 GCF_015104395.2 Macrobrachium nipponense
CTGGGAAGCAGACGTACATATCCAAACACACACACACACACTTCTCGGCGGCGATGACAGATGGCAGCACCTTCTGGCAAAGCTTTGTTTACTTCCGGGATGAACCTCCTGATACGGCAGTGCATTTTGTAGCCACCTCTTTAGGGAAGAGGGAGTCCTCGATGGCTGTAAGTTCATATCTCGAGAGTAGAAACAGAAGTTTGGCATTGGCTCTCAAGATAAGAGGTGGGTAAATAGGACAACGGTGCCGGCCACTAATAAATATCTCGGCTATGGGACGTGTCTAGGAAAAACCATGCAGCCATATAGATGACAGAGAGAGAGAGAGAGAGAGAGAGAGAGAGAGATAGTGGTGGAAGTTCAGAGATTTGTCATAAGCATGTGTTGTGTGTGTGTGTGTGTGTGTGTGTGTGTGTGTGTGAGAGAGAGAGAGAGAGAGAGAGAGAGAGAGAAGCGGCGGAAGTTCTGGGGAGTTCAGAGACTTGTCATAAGTATGTATTGTGTTGTGTTGTGTTGTGTGTGTGTGAGAGAGAGAGAGAAAGAGAGAGAGAGAAGTGGTGGAAGTTCTGGGGAGTTCAGAGACTTGTCATAAGTATGTGTTGTGTGCGTGTGTGTGTGTGTGTGAGAGAGAGAGAGAGATGTCACACGGAATAATGATGTCTGTATAATGTGTCTTATCAAGGTGGATGCCCCAGACGAACGGCGAGACATTAAGTAGCTCAATGACCCAGCCATTTCTATCTAGAGCATGAAGGAAAGGAGACGCGATGTTTATAGTATCACGGGAAACGGTCATTCTGAAGAACGGTCCGACAAAGAGGTCAGAATGCCAGGCATTCTGTATAGCAGACCGTTATCTGAAAAGAGCTGGAGGCCGAAAGGTTTGTAATTCTGCACCTCATGTCACTTCCACGAGGTCGGAAGATATCAGGTATCAAGTGGGTATAATGTCCTCTAGCTGGGGCATGTGATAATAAACATACCCAGGACATCTGCTGGCTACTGACTGACTTTTGATGGTGATAGGGGCTCTGTGCTTTCAAAATATCCTCAAGGAGAGAAAGCAGAGAAAACAAAGGAGCGATATCAGAATAAAGTGGCCATAATGTCCCGTAGCTGGGGCATGCGATAATAAAACATACCCAGGAACATCTGCTGGCTATGACTGACTTTGATGGTGATAGGGGCTCTGTGCTTTCAAAATATCCTCAAGGAGAGAAAGCAGAGAAAGCAAAGGAGCGATATCAGATATAAAGTGGCCATAATGTCCGTAGCTGGGGCATGCGATAACATACCCCAGGACATTGCTGGCTACTGACTGACTTTGATGGTGATAGGGGCTCTGTGCTTTCAAAATATCCTCAAGGAGAGAAAGCAGAGAAAGCAAAGGATCGATATCAGATATAAAAGGGCCATAATGTCCCGTAGCTGGGCATGCGATAATAAACATACCCAGGACATCTGCTGGTACTGACTGACTTTGATGGTGATAGGGCTCTGTGCTTTCAAAAATATCCTCAAGGAGAGAAAGCAGAGAAAGCAAAGGAGCGAATCAGATATAAAGTGGCCATAATGTCCGTAGTGGGCATGCGATAATAAACATACCCAGGACATCTGCTGGCTACTGACTGACTTTTGATGGTGATAGGGGCTCTGTGCTTTCAAAATAATCCTCGGGACGGAGAAAGCAAAGAAGGAAAAGAAAGGAAAAGGCGCGATATCAGATATAAAGTGGCCATAATGTCCCGTACTGGGGCATGCGTAATAAAACATACCCAGGACATCTGCTGGCTACGACGACTTTGGATGGTGATAGGGGCTCTGTGCTTTCAAATACCTCAAGGCGAGAAAGCAGAGAAAGCAAAGGAGCGATATCAGATATAAAGTGGCCATAATGTCCCGTAGCTGGGGCATGCGATAATAAACATACCCAGGACATCTGCTGGCTACTGGCTGGCCTGTGATGGTGATTGGTCTTCTGTGCTTTCAGAATATCCTCAAGAACAGAATGCAGAGAAGACAAAAAGCGATATCAGATATCAAGTGGGCATAATATCCCCTAGCTCGGACATGTGATAATAAGCATACCCAGGACATCTGCTGGCTGGCCTGTGATGATGATAAGGGTTCTGTGCTTTCAAAATCCCCTCAAGAACTGAAAGCAAAGAAGACTGAGGAATCTCCCACTCAAATTCTAATAAGCGTGAAGACGAAAGTGGCGTTGATTGACGGTACGAAGCGATTCCGTCCTTCCCAAATGGCCACGTGAAGCAGATGAGATTATTCTCCCGAACGCCGGAGTAACCCGACGGCAAGAAAATATTTTCAATCAGTCGAAATATCAAAGGGCGGCGGTCTTCGCCTCGCCTTCTGGCCTTATGTAACCCCTAGGAGGAGGAGGAGGAGGAAGAGACGCAGCGATGCCTGCCAAGGGAGTATCTTGGGATTTATGGAGCTCGTCTGAGGAGAATAACTTTGAAGGTTTTTGAATGCAACGTGAATCTGTCGGCGGGGTTCGCGTTGGAGAGAGAGAGAGAGGCGATCTTCCTTTGGAGCGGCGAAGAACGCCGTAAGTGGATTATAAAATAGGTAATAAAATAAATAAAATGCGGCTGCTTTTGGCAAGCATAAAGGCAATTTGGGCGCGGGTAAGAATGTGAGATGAAAATGGAAAAAACAAAAGCATCAAATTATTTATACAACTCACATTGCTACGCCAGGGCAAACTCATATCATATCTTGACTTTGCACCTGAATTAGGGGAAATATATTTGTGGATATATACATATATATATATATATATATATATATATATATATATATATATATATATATATATCATATATATAATATATATATCATCATCATACCATATATATATATATAGTATGTATATATATATATACTATATATATACACATACATACATTAGTGCGTGTATTTGTGCGCCATTAAAAAAAAAAACTCTTGGCATGATATTCGCGAGGTTTGACAGATGGCCGGGAGGATGACGTCATACGGCGGATAAATATAAAAAGATAAAAAAAAAAAAAAAAAAAAAACATACAGCCTTCCCGTACGCAAGGTCAGTACCTTCTGACTGTGGTAATAATTCTCGAAATAATTAGCTATTAATAATCTAAGCGATTACGTAATGATACTTGTATATAAAAAGAGCTGGGATTATCATCATTCGTTTTATAATTAATTGACGATATCCAAAGATTGATTAAATATAATCATTATATTCTTAAGAACATAAAGAAATAGTCAGTATTAATCTAAGCAATTATATAGACGATATGCGTATATAAAAAAGCTGAAATGACCGTTAGGTTGATAATTTACGATAATGTCACAAGCTCTCACAGAGACTGATAGTCATTATGTCCTTAGGAACATGTTTCAGTTCTGATTATTATACGACGCAAAGGATAATAAGCCCCGCATTCTCGAGAAGGTTTAAAAGCACTACAATCCCATCTTGCTTTCACACTTTCTCTCATATTATCCTTCAGTCTTCTAAGAAATTGGAGGTCGTTCATTTATGAAATCTGGGAATATTTTGAGAATCTCATTATGATTTTATCTTCTGATGGATGAGAGATAGAATTTCAGGAGGGTGGAACAACAATACCGTTTGAATCTAGCTCAAACCGAGAGACTTAGCATTTATGGGCCAAATACCTTTTTTTCCCCGGAGGGTGGAGTAGTGCCGCGGGTGCGGTGCACTGTAGGCATTACTTAAGGTTCTTTGCAGCGTCCCTTCGGCCCCTAGCTGCAACCCGTTTCCTTTCCTTTTATTATACCTCCGTTTGTATTCTCTTTCTTCCATCTCACTTTCCTCAAACTTCTCCCAACTCTTGATTCATAGTGAAATTGCTTTGAGGTTTTCCTCCAGTTACACCTTTCAAAGCTTTCTACTGTAAGTCTTCGTTTCAGCGCTGAATGACCTAATAGGTCCGATCGCTTTACCTTTGGCCTACATCCTATACCTTCTTTCCTTTTCTGTCAGAAATAGCAAAAGTCATCCATGAATATTTGCATTTGCATTGCACCAGTTATCTCAATATTTTATGTATGTTTGCATGCGCCCGTTCACAAGCGAACATACATTTATACGCACACAAACACACGATATAATAGGACATACGGGTTCAACTTTATTTCAGTATGTAAAGAATGTTTGTGGCATCGGTACTTGCTATTATTTTATGGAGGGAAACGGCATAGTATTGATTAGATAAATAATTACTAAACATATATACTATATATATATAATTTGCCCCGCACAAATATTGTTAACAAAAAACAAAAGCAACGCAAGCCGGATACTAATTGCAACACCACCATCAGATTCATATACGAGTCTGTGTGTACGTATTCATGTCTGTATCTATATACCTGTGTATCCCACACCCACCTCCCGAAGCAGCAGGCAACAGCAACGCCCCGATCCCAAAACAGCAGTAAACAAACCATTAAAAAGAGATGGGTGTTGTTCGGAAGAAGGTGGTGGTGGTGGTATCAAGACGAAAAAATGGTGTTGTTGCAGTGTTGTGGCACCAGAGGAGGGGGGGCGTGTTCGCCGTAATCACACACATCTCTCGCCTTCTCTCCCCCCCACCCCCTCTTCTTCTTCGTCAGTCACCGGAACCAAACTCTTGGGGAAGTGATGCTAGATTTCGCGACTCCAAGGTCAGGACAAGACGAAGAACAGAGATTCAGAGGATTCAAGGGCATCTGCTACTTGACACACGTCGCCCTGACGACAGGACGAAAACAAAGACTCACTATAAAACGACCAAAAACACATAATGCTAATAACCGAGTTTTTATTTTTTGATGTGGGCGAATAAGATCGATTTCGACAGACGCATTACCGGGTATAAAGGAAATATGCTCATCTGTATAATTTAGTATGAAAAACGTCATAATCACATAATACGTTTATAATGGGTATATATCCATGAGTATATACCATAACTACTACCAAGTTCAACGCTTAAATAAAAGAGGATTCCATAAAGATGATAAATGATCATTTTCAAACAATCTAAATTCTTTTTAATCATATGTAAAGTAGAGGGTAAGTATATATAAGTATATATATATAGTATATATATATATATATATATAATATATATATATATATATATATACTATATATATATACTATATATATACTATATATATACATACACACACACACACACATATATATATATATATATATATATATATATATATATATATATATATGTGTGTGTGTATGTGTGTGTACATATATATGTACACAAACACACATATATAGATGCATACATACATGTTTATTTATAAATATATAAAGTGGCCCGTCCGTGTGGGTTTTATTTTACACGCGCGGCTTCATCAAAGAGAGAGAGAGAGAGAGAGAGAGGAGAGAGAGAGAGAGAGAGAGAGAGAGAGAGAGGTGAACGGCGAGGCATTTGGCTTCAGGCCACAACATTCTAGATCAGAGCGAGCTTATAAATTTAAATTCACCTTATGCTACACACTCAATCCTTGAACTATACATAAAAAAAAGGATTGTTTGTTCCGCTGGAGGATGCAATTGTCAATCTCACGAGTTCTTTTGTTTGTGTATATCTAATACGTCACTATAATAATAGCCACAATGCAGCTTAACTTCTCGAATTCTTCTAACAAAATCTGGATGCATTCGTCACTGCTAAGCC
Source organism: Macrobrachium nipponense (assembly GCF_015104395.2). Classification (NCBI taxonomy): domain Eukaryota; kingdom Metazoa; phylum Arthropoda; class Malacostraca; order Decapoda; family Palaemonidae; genus Macrobrachium; species Macrobrachium nipponense. Next base: position 11,944,162 of record NC_061102.1, read on the forward strand.
TTAGATTCATAATCAAGAAATATGAAGTAAATTCTAATGTTCGGTTGACTATACGGAGATAAAATAATATTATGACGCCGAAAAAAACTCACTTATTAGGCTGTTAAATGAGCTAATATTTTTTATGACGTCCCCGCCTATTCTCATTTTCTGACTCTTTATTACAGCGCTGTAATCAGAACCAGCTTAATATTCTTTACCAGAAAAGTTTCTAATTTCCTCCTTGTTCCCAAAGGCAATCATCACTAGTACCCGGATTAAAAAAAACAGAAAAGAAAACATATATTCTTTACATTTAAACTTGACTTGTCATCATCCACTTCTAATTTTAATTTCTCAGATTTATTTTGATATTTTTGATTCATTTTTCAGATTACATCTTACATTTCATTCCTGCAAATGATTATATGAGTCTTCAGTTGTTTCACATTTAGCTCCTGTATAAAGAAGATGATATGACTTATTTCTTTATTGTATCGCTGTTCCATCTTCACATAAAGCAAATGATAATATGACGTCAATTTTATTGCATTTAACTCCTACATAAAGAAAGTGATCATATGACTTCAATTTTATCGCATTTCCCTATTTACATAAAGCAAATGATTAGATTGCGCCAATTTTATCGCATTTAACTCCTACACAAAGCAAAGAAAATTATAATATCCATATTTAATTACTTTCGACCGATAGCGTTCAGCTGCTCAATAATAGACGTGATTTTGTCTCGTTTTAATTAACCGCACGTTCTGGATGGAATGAATTCCTATATCCCCTGGGAGACAGGAAATGAATGTCATTTTTAATACTTTTCCCTTCTTACTTGATATTTTGGGACACAAGATGGTTCATAATTATCTCGTTTCCATGACGACCATCTATTAGTTAATTAATTCATCATCTTCTGTTATATCATGCTTATACATCAACACTGTCGCAGAATGATAAATGAAGAGGGCTTTTCCTCTTTTCATCTTTCATTCTTAGAAAATTTATACTCTAAATGAGACTTCAGTCCTGGTAGAATATAATTTGTTAAGCTTGTTTTCTCTTCATGATGAAATGAACCGACATAATTCATGAAAAAATGTCATACAGTCATTTGCAGGGCATTGCAAACACGCAAAAAATAGTCACATTCTTATATGCAATTAACAGTACAGTCAGTAAAAATTCTAAAGAATGATTTCATAGAACCAATAATAGTCTGTCATAATACTATTACAACACAATCTACTGCTTAAACAAACTTTAAGCGTTTCATTATAATAACTATCAATGAATCCATATATATGACATCATGACATTATATCCTGGTCGACCAATTTCCTAAAGGGTAAGCTACCAACACATTGTCTCTAACAATGTCATACTGCCAGTTGGCAACACTGTCTTCTGGTTTGCTTTGTGAAAAACAGAATAGAAATCCAACCATTTAGACTCGAGATCAGTAGGAAACAATACGTTAGTATTTGTTCCTTTTTAAAAGAAAACAAGCATTTTAAGACATTTACTACGAGAAAATTAAACTGACGAAATCATATCACTAAGCCACAAGTTTCCCCATTTGGGTACCTATGTATAAAAAGCATAAACATTAGGATTAACATCAAAAGAGCCGAATAATGTTATATCCTTTTGATGCTAATGACATTTTATTTTTATTTTTCCAGATTGATATCATGGAATAAGTAACTGCTACTTTCACCATGGGAGAGGACACTAAATATTGTGGACATTGGTGAGTACTTCATTACACGAATTGTAATAATATATATATATATATATATATATATATATATTATAATATATATATATATATATATATATATATTCAGAACATTCGGAGTGCAATTTGTTTTGTTACCCAGGTAACCATACCCCTTTCCTTCCCCTCTCTCTCTCTCCTCCTCTTGTCTTTACCCCTCCTGGGTACGCATTCCTGTAATTTCGGGATACAAAAATTTACCCCGGGCTAAACTGGACAGCATAAAAGGTAATCTCGTAAATTAGAGTTCACTAATAATTAAGGCTTTTAATTTAGGTCTCTCAGGTGAATAACGACCCTTCAGAAAACAACAGGTAAGACTGTCCAACTGAGTTATACTTACTAGAAATAGATGTTTCTTATAGATACCTATGTCTGCTTGTCACCCTGCCTACCCTCCTTTCCAAATCTCATCAGCAGATTACAGAGAGAGAGAGAGAGAGAGAGAGAGGAGAGGAGAGAGAGAGAGAGAGATAGGGTGGGGTGGGGGAGTAAACAGTGCCTTTCTCGGCACGAGGTTTAAGCAATAAGATATATTGCATCGGATAACAGATTCAACAAAGCGGCGAAGAATGCAATTGCCCTAAACTTTCAAGTGATGCGGGCAGATGGCGGTCGACTGAGAGAGAGAGAGAGAGAGAGAGAGAGAGAGAGAGAGAGAGAGAGAGAGAGAGAGAGAGAGATTCTTGTTGTGAGCACAAGACTCGAGGCACACGGTTCTAGGATTCTTCCAACATTATGGGGACGTTCTTTTTTTAAATCTCCCCTTTCACAGATCAGCATCAGAGAGAGAGAGAGAGAGAGAGAGAGAGAGAGAGAGAGAGAGAGAGAGAGATATGGTGGCTATGTATACATAATTCATTATAACCGATTGGCAACTATTAACTGGAAACTTCCGGGGACGCAAGGAACATCCCGTGTAGCAAGTAACTGTTATATAAAGTGAAATGTGAAATATTTAAAGATTAATGAAAGAATAGTGGGTTCCATAAATCATTTTAAAACTAAAACTTTCCATTCTGTAACATTATCAATATAAATCTAATGGTGTATGATAAGGACATCTCATAAATGAAAAACTGTTGATTCCGTTGCAACTTACGTTTCTGTTAATAGTTTAAAGGATAAGGAACCCACTTCAGCAAATACTAACATAAAAATTTTAATAACTAAACAAAGGATGTATCTGTAAAGAAATAACTTCCTCATGATTTCTCATTACACACAAGATACACCAACCTCATTTTAATCGTGGATGAGTCATATCTCAATTCTCAAAGTTCATCTAACTGATAATATACAAACGAGTACAATCTTTCCCAAGATCACAAACGCTACGAAAAGTCATGACAAAGAAAAACCGGCTGTACCTAACAACACCCAAGGTCACAAACGAGCTGAAAACTCTACGGATATATAAACCCACATTTCACTTGTCATGACAGGCCGAGGTTTGGATAAAATATAGATGCTTTCAGTGATAATTGATAAATAAATAAATACCGTTGCAATTAGGAAGCTTAAATTCCTAATCAATCGCCCCTGTTGAATTGTTCCATATGAATAGGTTTCATCTTCTGAATGAAAATAATAAGTGCTTATAAGCTATATATTTTTTTCTATTTTTCACAGTTGACAGAGGAGTGTGGTATATAAGCACTGGTGTCTGATTTCAAATTACTTAAAATAGGCTTCAGTAATGAGCGCCGGCTCACGAAGTGCTCTATAAATGATAAGCAATGTACATTCATATGAATGATATATAATACACATGCATACCTCTATTTTACAAACACTCACACACAGAAGTGGCATTGTCACCAAGAGTTGCAGTGCTCGGCTGACAATTGCTGGAACAGATTTCACTCCTAGACTATATATAGTTCACAAGACCACCTAACGTAAAAATGAGAACCGCTGTCTAACAGGGTTAAAATATAAGGGCTAGCAATCTCACTCTTAAAGGCTTACACTGCAAATTTCCCTAGAATGGAATGGGATATAAAAGTTAGGCCAAAAGCCAAGTGCTGGGACCTGTGGTGAAGTCCTTCAGCGCTGGAAGGGAAATTGAGATTGAAAATGTTTTAAAGGCGTAACAGGAAGAAAACTCCGCAGTTGCGCTGTGAAATAATTGTTAAGAGAGGGTTGAGGAAAGTAAGATGGAAGAATGAGAATATGAACGGAGGTACCGTAAGAGGAATGAAAGGGGTCGCAGCCAGAGGTCGAAGGGGCGCTGCAAAGAACCTAAAGTAATGCCTACTGAATACCACGTGAAAGACACCGACGGCACTAACCCCCTACGGGAAATTACACGAGAAACCCTCATTTGGAGTATGTTTCCTTCTGTCCTTTAAGCCAGCAAGAGCCAGTGAGGCATAAGAGTCGAAATGAAAAATAATAATAATGAAAAGAAAGCTTTAGCCAGACCCGACACACCAGGCAAAGCAGGAGGAAGAAGAAAAACGCCATTATTTGTGGCTGACGCACTAACCACTGCATGGAATTCGTAGCAAAA
>NC_061102.1:11955944-11963444 GCF_015104395.2 Macrobrachium nipponense
GGTTTTTGACTTGAAATTCAAGCTTCCAAAGAATATCACGGTGTTCATTGGAAAGAAGTAACAGAAGGTAATAGTAAATACAGAAAGAAGAGATCCGTTATTGAAAAAGAAAAAAAATGAATTACAATTTAATAAACAAATAGATAAAACAGTACGAAAATGGTAAATAACACAACAGAATCACAGTCATCAGCTCTACTGTCATTCAGACTTCAGCCATGAGACTTCAGGGGAAGAAAATACCTGACAGAGAATATAAGCAGACTGCGATTGTGTGTGTGTATGTGTTTGTGTTGATAATTTCTGTCCACTGTGACCCATGCCCCTAGGGGGAATCAGGAAGGTAAAGGGAGAGGCAGGGGCGGTGTTGGAGGGGTTGGGGGGAGGGGGTTACAGGCCACAGCAACACAAGGACAATGACCGTTGACATGAATACTTTCAGAAAACGAATGTTTGAGGCATGCGGGCGTTTGGCTACTCTGCCCCGTGGTAGGAGGAAGACGCAGAGGGTAAGGAGGAGGTGGGAAGGAAGATAGGGAGGTAGGAAGGTAGGTGAGGATAATAATAGGAGGAATGGGAGAGAAGAGAAGGGAACCCAATCAAAACGCTGACCGGACCTGGAGCTATGTTATGGTAGGTCAAATGGGAACAGAGTTAAAGGTTACTTATTATTCTATTATTAATTTGCCCCTCGTTGAGAAAGACTTCGTGGGTATCATCAGCTGCATGAGACGCATGGGTGCCCACGTGATAATACCCACACGGAACCGCTTTCTTTCTTGTGTCTTAGAGTTAGTTTTGTTTTTCTCTAGCCTAGTTGCAATTTTATACGAATGTTTGTTCTTCAATTTAATACTTCATTAAAGAATGATATTTTGTATGTAGGTATGCTGTTTGTATGTACGAGTATGTATGTATGTATTTTTGTGTCGAATTACAAACGCAAATTAGTTACTGTTGATAAAAATAAAATTAAAACTAACAGGGAAATGCAAGCACACATACATACATTATTACACACTACTACTACATGGAACAGAGAGAGAGAGAGAGAGAGAGAGAGAGAGAGAGAGAGAGAGAGAGTGTGTGTACTCCATCAAATTCCCTCGACGGGAACACAAACAAATTCTTCTTCAAGGTTTACCCCGTCCCCTATAAACTAAAGGTTCAATGACATTCGCATAAACTTTTTAGTTTTTTGCATTATTACTGGTTTGTTATTCCAGCCAAGGGGAGCCGTTAAGGGAAATCAATAGATATGCAAGAACGCTGGGTAATACCATCAATCAAAACGCCTCAAATGGACCACGTCATATTTAGTGAAATTATTCCAAGAACTCCCTTGAGCTCGCCGCGTGACGTCACGGATTTCAGTGACGTCATCTAAGCCGGTAGGGCGGGCGCCTTAATGTCATGCCTGGGAGATCCGGAAGATCAGAATATTAGTTAACACGTCGCTGGGGTTACAAATCTCACGCAGCGAGGACTGGGCAGGTATAAGGCGCCATCAAGCAGCCTTATATATTCTAATAAAATTATCTACTTTATTCCTTTCCAGAGGTTTATTCAAGTTTCGACTTCTTTTTAAATCAGATGTAATGCACTGAATTGAATTGAATGTAGAATTTAGGCCAAAGGCCAAGCACCGGGACCTATGAGGTCATTCGGCGCTGAAACTGAAATTGACAGTACAAGGTTTGAAAGGTGTAACAGGAGGAAAGCCTTGCTGTTGCACTATGAATCAATTGTTAGGAGAGGGTAGTAAGTGAGATAGAAGAAAGAGAATATGAACGGAGGTACATTAAAAGGAACGAAAAGGGTCGCAGATGCAAATCATTGCCTAAACTTCTTAAATATATAATTTGTTATGTCTCTTATCTTTCTGAATACTACAGAATACAGATTTAAATATGAACCTCATATGAAGTCGAGCCGTTAAAAAAAAAAAAATTGTATGTTGAACTAAATTAATACCTGAGGTTCCAAAGTCTTAATAAATTGCCAACACCAGTCTCATATCACGCAGCTTGTATTATTTTCAAGTGCTTCCATCTTGACCCTATCGACAAGTGTTAGATGACCATTTCCTCAATTTCCAGACAGCCACACCCACATTTTACCTTTTTGCTTTGTTTTCATTACCACTTCCTTTCTTCAATTTTTCCTCCCCCATTTCCACCTTTAGATCCTTTTACTTCACCTCCTTTATTCTCCCTCTCTCTCTCTCTCACTTTTCACCGTCTTCAGCACCGAATGGCCGAAAGTGCCCCAGTGCTTGGCTTGACAGGCTAAATTTCATACATCAAATCAATAAACTAAAGAGACCTTGTATTTGGGAGAGAGAGAGAGAGAGAGAGAGAGAGAGAGAGAGAGAGAGAGAGAGAGTTACTCAGTCGATTGCTACCTGGAACTTAGCGAGTCTTCAACTGAAACGTTACAATTGAATTACTGTTGTAACATTGTTCCTTGAATAGGTAGATATAATAATAATAATAATAATAATAATAATAAATTAATAATAATAATAATAATAATAATAATAATAATAAAGATAAAAGAGTAATAAAAGGAGTAAGAAGAACAGACAACAAAAAAGGTTATTCAAACCACGACAGATGCAAAAAAAAAAAAAAAAAGTTGTAAATATCTGCAACAGCATATGCACACCTGTACATCACAACCTCTATTACCATAAGCGTCACACAAACGCAAACAAAAGAGGAGCATTTTCTTTTGAATTCGAAAGGTAAATAATGAAAATAAAGACATCAGGAACAAATATGAAATAAAGACGAGTTCAGAAAAAAGAATGATGAAAAAAAAAAACACTCGTGACATTTGTATCAGCAAACAGTAATGACGAGGCTAGATCCTATCTCCATAAATTTGCATATTCAGGAGTTCCTCTCTCTCTCTCTCTCTCTCTCTCTCATGGCCACATACATAACTTTCATACTCGACGAGAAAAGATTAAAAAAAAAATATGATATCGCTGAAGAATTATGGAAAAACCACGAAAAATACGAGAAAGAGGAGGAAAGGATATTGCTGAAGAATAGTTGGGAATTTTTTTTTTAAATTTATATTTTCATTTTGGTGGTGTCTCACTGTCCAATATGAAGAGAGAGAGAGAGAGAGAGAGAGAGAGAGAGAGGGGTGGGGGGTGGGGGGGGGGGGGGGGGGGGGGGGGGGGGGGGGGGGGGGGGGTGGGTGGGGGGGGGGGGGGGTGGGGGGGGGGGGGGGGTGGGGGGGGGGGGGGGTTGGGGGGGGGGGGAACGGAATGAGGGAAGAGGCGTTTTGCTGAGCTGATTGCTGGATGGAAGCGAAACTCTGGGGTTCTGGTTCATGTGAGTGGGCGTTTGGAGGACGTGAAAAGGGAGGGGGAAGAAGAAGAGGAGGAGGAGGAAGAAGGGAGGTAGGTGGAAAGATAAAGGGGCTGAGTGTTAGGGGTGGGGGAGAGAAGGAGGAGGATAATAGCAGGTGTGTGTGGGCTATAGTTCAGTCTATTTGGAGGCTACAAGTCTGGTGGGACTCTTCATCTGGCCGGGCTCCACCTACGTTCAGAAAGAAGAAGAAGAAGAAGAAGAAGAAGAAGAAGAAGAAGAAGAAGAAGAGGAGGAAGTTTCTTTCCTACCCGAGAGCCTAGCAATAGCTCCCCAACCCACCTAGCATGGCGACATAAACCCTTAAGTAAAAGCTAACTCCTCATCATCATCAGAGATGACTTATGCCTTTTCACAGGTGTGCGTGTGTCCTCCTCAAGCACACGACTTGAACTAAGCCACGCTTCTCTGATCTCTCTTTATATATAAATATATATATATGAATATTTTCCCCAGCTAGGGACTTATATTTAGCGAGAGACGGCGCTATATTTAGCGATGATGGAAGCAGAGGTTCATTCGAAATCAACCTAGCCATCTTTGTAGGTCCGCTGTTCCGTACAGACTGCCCTCTTCCTATGCAGGGTTTCTGCGGAAGAGTCGAAGGATGCTGAGTGAATAGGATGAACGCGGAGTCCTGTTTCTAGGGATTTCGTTATTTCTGCGTCGGGTTTCGTGAGATTTCGAGGGAATATCAAAATGTGTACGTTTATACACTTAAATGCTTTGGTTGGTGGGGTATCTGGCCAAAATTTCACGAATCAGATCAATTATGCCTACCCATCTGAAAACACATAAACTTTACATCATTATGAATGTGTAACACACACACACATTATATATATATATATATATATATATATATGTATGTATGTATGTATAACTGGTAAAAATACTCTGTTACAACAGAATTCCAATCTACCTGAGGAGGGAGACAGCAGTGTCTGAAATATAGAATATAGTATTTTTCTCTTTATATTTTGGTGTTTTTATGGGCTCCTTTAATTATATTATAGATACTGTATATAAAGTATATAATATTGATATATAGATAATATATGTATATATACACACAACCACACACACCACAGTATATTAGTAAATATTAGATATTATATTATATATATAGATATTTATATGTATATATATACACACACACACACACACACACCACCACACACACATATATAATATATAATACTATATATATATAATATATAGTAATATATATATAGAATTAACTGTTCACTAAACTGTGAAATACTGATCTTATCTGAATTACAATTAATATTTTGATATACCCACTCTAAGTGCCAAGACCCTGTTAAGAATCACTTCAGTATGCCTCAACAGTTCTGTTTACCTAACAAAAGCTGTCAATAATTGGCGTTGCACCGCCATTCTTTGTTTTAGTATGTCATGTGTATCTCTGTCAACAAATCTGAAAACACGCGTGGGCCTTGTCCCTGAAATGTCTAGATGTCTAGAAATACTCTTTCCTTGGTTACTGCATTTGTTGATATCCCAATTAATCTCTGGTTCCTGAATGTCCCTTAATAGCAAATGGTTAATATGCAAGGAAATATATAATCTTTACATTAACATTTTTTAATAAGCTAGGAAATATATAACCTTTTATATAACCTTTACATTATCTATTTTTTCACAAAACACCAGGCATGCCAGTAGAATAATCCCAAGCTATTTCCTACAACTGCTCATTTAGAAAAGCTTTATTATCTATCACAGAAGCTTAACACAACCATTGATAAGTTGCTTTTTTTAAAGTCCTTATATTCCCTAATAAGGGGACAGCGTCAAAATACTCGAATACACCTCTTGATGGCTAAATGTTTATGGTTGCTATCAACCTAGCTACAACACCGAAAAAGGAATAGGTTCTAATCCTAAATCATAATCACGGATTAGAATTGAAGGTCTTATCCTATGGAAATCCCTTAAGTGTAAGATACTATCAAGGTGTATATATATATATATATATATATATATATATATATATATTATATATATATATATATAAATATATGAACACTATTATCAGTACATCGAACGCATCTATATCCAATAGGCCACTCACCTCTGTCTTGCATATACTCTCTTTCACTTCCTGGAATATAAGGGGGTGGTGGCCCTGCCTCCCAATACCCCTGTCACCCCATCTACCTGTTTTTTTAAATCTCCCTCCCTCTCCTCATCACTTCCAAACTGTATAATTACTATTTTCCCCCCACCTGTCATCCTCCTATCAGTTTATTTAGGCTATATGTGTAAATATGAGTCATATCACATTACCGTGATATATATACATACATCGAGCTACAAATGCCCTTTGATATCTAAGTCGCTCCCCCTCGGAATTATTATATTTTCATATATGTTAACCGAAGGGGAAGTTTTTAATCGATAGGAAATTTGTCAGCTCACGGGCGCGAACCATCGAACCCAATATATGTTAACCGAAGGGGAAGTTTTTAGTCGATAAGGACTTTGTCGACTTAAAAATTCCCCTTCGGTTAACATATATGAAAATATATTAATTCCGAGGTAGAGCGAATTAGATATTAAAGGACATTTGTAGCTCGATGTATATAGTATGTAAATATAATATGAATATATATATGTATATATAAATATACATTTATATACATATATGTATACACACAAAAACGTATACATTTCATTGAAAACGAAACCAAGTCGACTTCCAACCGACCGTGAGTGAGTGAGTGGTGGGCCGGGGCGTAAGAGGAGGAGGTCATCCCCCCTTCCCCCGCCCCCTGTTGTCACAGATAATCTTAGAGTCGTGACGTCACGTGAGGAACCTCCGATCTATAAATGGCAGTTCGGTTCCCACTCTAACAATTGCTGCACCTCTTAATATAAAGTGCAAGGCCACATGGGTGAAATGAGAGAGAGAGAGAGATTTCATACCCTATACACATTTATCTGGACAAAGGAACATTCCTTCAACCACACACACACACACACACACACACACAGAGAGAGAGAGAGAGAGAAGAGAGAGAGGGGGAGGAAGAGAGAGGAAGAGTGTGTGGGGTTCATGCACCTATACAAATATGAGAATGTTAAGTTTAGAGAGGAGAGAGAGAGACGAGAGAGAGGAGGAGAGGAGAGGAGAGGTCCGAGAGCGAGAGGAGTGTGTGTGGGGTCATGCACTATACACATGAGGAATATTCGTTTAAACAGAGAGAGAGAGAGAGAGAGAGAGAGAGAGAGTGTGTGTGGTCATGCCCTAAACACATGAGGGATATTCAATTAAACAGAGAGATCGAGAGAGAGAGAGAGAGAGAGAGAGAGAGAGAGAGAGAGGCAGTGTTGCTAAGCATAAACACACATATATTTATATATATACATCTACTAGATTTCGAGGACATTTACACCCATAATCGGGGAACGGCCCTTCCAAGGTTAGCAAGATATGCCCTTTCGGGCGCCGTCTGGGCACTGCCAAAAATTTGGGTGGGGGGTGGCTGGAGGTGTGGTGGGAGAAGAGAAGGTGCGAATGACTGAATAAATATCTACCTGTCGCAGACGATGGGAGACATTAGCGCCTCTATATGCAGAAAGTTATAATTAGCATTCCCCACTGAGCGATGGTATACGAGAAACGCGGTTTTGCTATTGTCAAATCTTGCAAACAAAGGTTCAATTATCTCATTAAAAGCTTTCAAGTAATGACAAGTGTCTCATTCTGCCATTTCTCTCGGATCCCCATACGAAGGTAGGTGCCGTCGGTATTATTACTTAATAAGGTTCTTTGCGGCGTCCCTAAGGCCCCCAGCTGCGACCCCAAGCATTCTTAAATACTCGACCTTCGCTTGCATTATCTTTCCTCCAACTTGCTTTCCTCAATCCTCTCCTAAAGAACTGTTTCTATAGCAACTTACCTTTCAAACCTTTTTCTCTCCATTTCCCTTTAAGCGCTGAAGAACCTCATCACTGGCCGTAGCTCTTAGCCTCTGGCCTAAATTTTATATAGTACCAATTACCAATGTCTTTTCGATAATCTTTGGTGAAAATTAGAAAACCTCTTTCTTTTTCCTATCACTTTCCCTCCCCTGTAAGAGATAAATTA
>NC_061102.1:11968444-11985944 GCF_015104395.2 Macrobrachium nipponense
GCTGCCTATATGTTGCAAAATGATTTATAGGCCTAAAAGAATAATCTAAGCCTTATGAGATGTAATGTTACCAATGTTTATATTTGTAGAGATTACCTCTTCTTTGAGGAATAAAAGATGATGATTTTGATTATATGGAGAGATGACTATTAATCGAAATATCAATAAGTATTAATATCAAGGCGTATGGAACACTTGTTTTTCAAGTGGTTTAAAATTATTATTTTCTTAAAAGGCCTCCTCGCTTTTGGTGTATAATTTTATTCTTTCATAAGGTAACTTGAAGAACAAGAATGTGTTTGATTACCTCATTTGCTTTTTGGCCAGAAATTGTTAATAGAGAGATGTGACTGTTAATTGTAAACTAAAGAAATCTAATACCTAGGCCTAGGAACAAAATAATTTTTAAGTTTAAGAATTATAACAATTAATTATGTATGAAAATCCCAAATATTCCTCTAACACTATAAAGTAAGTGTTTTCAAGATAATTTCATTGTCGCTACTCAGTGTAGACCTACTTATTTTATACCGGGTGGTTGTTGCACGGACACTAATGACAGATACGTCACACACGCTCCCCTCACACGTTGATATCGGTGGGTGGGCGCACTTCTACTTTTGCATATACATATTTACATTTTTTTTTTTTCAGCATTGACGTGTAAAAGCAATCAAATAGGACTATTTCAAATTTTATGTTGGCGGTTGGAAGCATTATTAATGTTATGATAATTTTTTTCCTCTTTTATTTATTTGAACTGATGCTTGATGACGACTTCATTTTGGTCAAATGCTTCAGCGATGTGTGAACGAAAGTTTTGAAAATGTTTCGGAAGAGTTTTTTTCTGAAATTTGCTACACGTGACATTTTCTTACAGTTTTGAAATATATGACAGATTTCACTTTTATGAAACATATTATGTCCATATTGTATGCAATAATCGCGTTTCCGCATTGAAATAATAGATATAAATATGGAGCATGCTAGTTGCCAGTTAGTGAATTTTGAACGAAATCCTATGGAGTCATGTCGCATGAGATTTGAGCATCACTGTACATACATGTAACTATGAATATTATTAAATTCTTCACGGAAAATCTGACACCAACAAACAAACAAACGAACAAAAAACAAATTACCAACAAGGGACCCCGATCCCCATAGACCCACTAAACACCCACCACATCTCCAGACCTGTCTGCCCAAAAGCCTTCCCGAGGCGGAAACGGTAACAGAGAGATCGCTGTTGGCGGAGTGAAATGATTTAGCACCGTTCCGTCTGCCAAAAAACTGGGAAGGGCCTCTCTCTCTCTCTCTCTCTCTCTCTCTCTCTCTCTCTCTCTCTCTCTCTCTTGAAGCCAGCCACAACAACCGTCAAAATATAGAGCTTACAAGGCAAGCTGACGTCAGCCATGAGCGTGTACGCAGGAACGAACGCATTATTGCTCCCATTACATAAGTATTACCGGCAGGTATGTTGTGGCGGCCAGGTGAGATTCAATTAGCGAAACGGATGGTGGGTCCTTGGGTAACCAAATATAGACGTTTGGGACTATAAGGAAAAAGAAAAAAAAAGATTGGGTAACCAAATATAAGAAAAAGAAAAAAAAAAAACGTTAAAATCTTTCTTTAGCTTGTAAGAATCCACGATAACCTTGGGATAAAATTTGCAAGTGACTGCCCTTTGCTTTTTTTCGTTTAACCTCTCTTACCTGTGCTTGATTTTTCCCGAGCCTGCCAGAGGATTAGACGAGATTACCTGCCGAACGTTCTTACCTTGACAGCGGAAGTGGACGCGGAAGTTGGGAATTGGGCAATCAGACAAAAGTATTTTTTGTATATTATAGTTATTATTATTATTATTATTATTATTATTATTATTATTATTATTATTATTCAGAAGATGAGCCCTATCCACATGGAACAAGCCCATCACAGGGGACATTGACTTGAAATTCGAGCTTTCTAATAATAAACTCTAGTACAAGATTATCACTATTTGAGTACGTATCAAGAGAGAGAGAGAGAGAGAGAGCCGGGGGGTTGGGGGGGTGGGGGGGGGGGTGGCGGCATAAACTCTAGCACAAGATTCATTGCAATTATCACTGAGTACGTATCACGGGAGAGAGAGAGAGAGAGAGAGAGAGAGAGAGAGAGAGAGAGAGAGAGAGAGAGCATGGGGCGGGGGGCGGCTTTATATGCCTCCATGCACTCATTTTCGGGTGGTTGTGTCCCTAAATCTTCCATTCCATCTAAAAATCTTCCTCCAAAGGATTTTCTTTGTCTCTCCAAAGGTTGCCAACAGATTCAGTTGCACTCAGGGACGGTATGGCAGTCTCATTCAGTGACTGAAGTATAAAACAAATTGCATATTGTTTGTCCTCCCTGTTATTTAAGAATATTTTATCCCATATTTTTTCATTGCAGAGAAATCTAACTTCTACCTGTTCTATATACATACATCTACACACACATATGTATATATATATATATATATATATATATATATAGATATATATATCTATATATATATATATATACATATATATATATATATATATATATTATATATATATACATATATATATCACCATCATGTTTTAGAATGAAAATACCAAGGGCACGAATACCAAGGCCCTTGATTTAATGGCATGTTCATCCGAGTGACGTTTACGGTTCCTCATTAATGCCCTCACAAATGGCGGGTGTTCGAGGTGGGGGATGGGAATAGGGTGGGGGAGGCGATGATTTAATCTACTCATTACAGTTCGAACTAAGTACAAAATTGATCTCCTTAGTAAGTCATCCTCATATCAATTCGTGGTCTCGAGTTCTCTCGAGGGAAAGACATTTCTTACCCGACAGATCATCGCGGTACATAGCTAGCTCTCTCTCTCTCTCTCTCTCACACACACACACACACACAGCCTCTAAAGCTTTCTTGTGATACCACGCACTACCTGGCTTTATTTAGATATAAAATGGCATGACAAAAAAATGACAAACAAAAATCCAACAGGTCAAAACAACAGTGACAAAACTGAAAGGGAAAAAAAACCCACATTAAAGTCGGGTTTATTTAAAGATTTTTCGACCCAAGAATAGCTTGAGATTACAAAATAAAATGAGATGGAGAGAATAAGGGCTGTCATAACACCCAATTTCCGTAATAAGCCTCCTTTGAAGCGGTATCAAATGACCTTTTGTTCTCACTTTCGACCTTGGCTAAATTGACAATTTACCGACACATTTACTTTCTTCTTTAATATATATATATATATATATATATATATATATATATATATATATATATACATATGCTATATATATATATATAATATATATATCCTTATATATATATATATTTACACACACATAATTACAAACAGGAACGTGCTGTTGATAAAAATCTGACTGACTACTGAAAGAGATTGATTGACAGAAACATGAAAAAAGAACCGAGGAAATTGAATATAAAAGAATAAAGTAATAAAGAAAGAATGAGAATAACTGAAAGAAAAGTCCATTGAAGCAAACACAGAGAGGAGGAAGAGGAATAAGAGGAAAAAGGAGAGAGAGAGAGAGAGAAATAACTAAAACAAAAGCAAATAGAGAGAAAATGTAGAGGAATAAAGAAAAGGAAAGAGAGAGAGAGAGAGAGAGAGAGAGAGAGAGAAGAGAGAGAGAGAGAGGGCTCGGGTTACACACTAGGCGTATATACTTAATGGCAAGCCGCCAGTACCTACCTACCTACCCGTCTCTCTTGGCACTGGTAGAGAGTGAGATCTGGCACCGTCGACTCCCTACAAAGTTTATTATCATCTTTCCCTGCCATTTCCTGGGTGTACTGAACTGTTTTTGTCGACGCCCCTACGGCAACAGCCTTCTTCATCATCATTATTATATCATTATTATCATTATATATATTTATTATATCATTATTATCATTATATATCATTATCATTATCATATCATTATATATTATTGTATATAATCATTATAATTCTTATCATTATATATAATTATATCATTATTTCTATTATATACCATTATCATCATCATATCATTATATATCATTGTATATAATCATTATAATTGTTATCATTATACATCATTCTATCATAATTACCATTGTATAATTACATATAATCATTATCATTATATCATTATCATTATATCAGTACCGTCGCCTGGTTGCAAAATGGATTGCTCTTAAAGTTTTATGTCCCCTTTTGCTTACAATACAAAATCGACCCATATCAACACTTGAGGCATTGATTAGTTCATGCATGTAAGAAGAGAGAGAGAGAGAGAGAGAGAGAGAGAGAGAGAGAGAGAGAGAGAGAGAGAGAGAGTCTTAAAAAGTCTGTAACCTTCACATAAAAATTCTCAACCAAAAAGTTCATTTGTATTTTCGCACAAAAACAGGAAACGATTTCTTCTGAATCCAACAGAGATTCCTTCTCACTTTAGCGTCGATTGGATTCTCTCTTCCTTTATTTATTTACTTATCTTTTTCTGAATTTGGGTTCCTTACCAGTCCGCCATTTCATCACCCTATCCCACGAACTTGTAGTAGCAGTCCAAGGCCCAAGGTAAGGTTCAACATAAGGGCCAAAGTCTTTAAAAAAAGAAAGAAAGAAAGGACACTTCCGATTAGAGGTTACGTAAAGTGAGGCGAGAGAGTGTGAGTGCACAGGTAAAGCCATTATCCGTTTGGCTAGACACTAATGCTACGAAATGGCAACTCACAACTCACGCCCTGCAGGTAAAAATAAGACGTTATTTCAGGTGAAGCGATGAAATTGACACAGGTGGAATTGGGTGAATCTGGGAAATTAATTCGGACCAATTTAAGTTTGGGTAAAATGCTGAAGGTTAATCCATGTAAATTCAGGTAACGTTGAGACGTTAATTCAATTAGAGTGTTATGTTTCCGATTGAAAATAAATGCTTGTACTGAATACACATTATACATACAATCATGAATTGTTTGGGTATCTATCTATCTATCTATCTGTATATATATATATGTATATATATATATATATATATGGTGTGTGTGTGTGGTGTGTGTGTGTGTGTGTATATAATATACTTCGTTCATTTTCCAAGTCGTAAAAAATATAAAATGTCAAAATATTATTAATGAGTATACATATATAAAACATTTACAATAAAAATCGAAAATTATAAAAACGCTAATATATATACGAGCATCTATTTATCTATCTATCTATTTATCTATCTATATGTATATATATATATATATATATATATATATATATATATATATATATATATATATATGTGTGTGTGTGTGTGTGTGTGTATGTATGTATGTATATATGTGTGTGTATTTGAAATACGCATTAAATGAAAATTTGTATACGTGAATTAAGCAATCACTTTTAATTCGCCGACTTGCATCATTGATTTTTTTCCAAATGGCGCCGGATGTACCCGAGAATTGCATTTCCTTCAAAATCACGACTACAATGAACCAAAAGAAAAAAAAAAGCCTCTGAAAAATTTCAGTGGCCATCACAGAAATCGCACGAAATTGTAAAAACATGGAAATGTTCCAGTGCCAATTTTTAAATGAATAATTTTTTCCTTTTTTTTATTTTTTCACAGCAAGCGGGAGGTGTCGTCGATAAACTTCACGATCCACACCGTCCATTGCCAGCGCAACATAGCCATATGTTCCATGTGCAATGAGCCCGTGCCTCGCTCTCACTACCAACAGCACATCGAGACCAGCCACAAGACCATTCCCTGTCCGAAATGCTCGCAGAAGATCGAGCCGCTCAAAATATTCACTCACGAGGTAAGTTATCAGACCTTCATCAGACTCTCCCTCTTGTCTGCATGCAGCCTCTTGTAGTAAGTGCCTACCGCTAGTGGACGGGTTCGTCCACTGTATCATACCTGTCAAGGATCATCTGTCTAAAACCGATTTTGTTGGTGAATTAATTTGCGTTACTGCTCTCTTCTCTCTCTCTCTCTCTCTCTCTCTCTCTCTCTCTCTCTCTCTCTCTCTCTTTCATGACGTTATAAGGCACTAACTAAAGAAAAATCCCACTAGTTTTTTTTTAGATATGACTTCTCTCTCTCTCTCTCTCTCTCTCGCATCTCTACATTTCCTCCTCAATACCTCTCTTCTCTCTTCTCTCCTCTCTTTCATGACGTTAAATAAGGCACTAACTACAAGAAAAAATCCCCACTAGGTTTTTTTTTTGTGTTTTGTAGATATGCTTCTCTCTCTCTCTCATCCTCGTCCTCTCTCTCTCTTCTCTCTCTCTCGCTCTCTCTCTGTCTCTCATACTATAAGACAGAAACACCAGTGTATAAAAAACGCACCAATTTTACTTAGGTATAATTTTCCACCACCATCTCTCTCTCTCTCTCTCTCTCTCTCTCTCTCTCTCTCTCTCTCTCTGCCACTTGCTCTGAAAACTATTCACACCAGTTGTAGTGTTTTAAAGTTCCCTTCTCCAATTTCACTCAAACGTCTCCTTTGGTAGCGATATTTTTTAATTAATAATTCATACGAGGTATTGAATGTTACAGGCCTTCATTTTCCTCAAAGTGATTCATGATCAGGCTAAAACAAACGTTTTTCCATCACCAAAGGTTTGTGTTTCGCTGAGAGAGAGAGAGAGAGAGAGAGAGAGAGAGAGAGAGAGAGAGGGTGGGAAGTCACATTTAACGTAAAAATGGTGCGTTTTTTATATATAGTTGTTTGTGCCATATGTTATCGTAAGAGAGAGAGAGAGAGAGAGAGAGAGAGAGAGAGAGAGAGGGTGGAAAGTCACATTAAATGTGAAACTGGTGCGTTTTTTATATACTGTTGTTTGTGCCATATGTTATCACGAGAGAGAGAGAGAGAGAGAGAGAGAGAGAGAGAGAGAGAGAGAGAGAGAGAGAGAGAGAGAGAGAGAGAGAGAGAGAGAGAGAGAGAATTTCCAGACCAAGTGTATGCTAACTTCCAACCTACATTTTTTATGTGATGACAGTCACTTGTCCTCAAATCCCTAACGAAAATCTAAACGAAATAACCAGATATAAGAACTAAATGTCTAAGTCACCCATAACCCATACTGGAATGGTTTAAGCCTAACCAACTTTACCATTAAATATTCCCTCGGAAAGACTAACGTGCTGGAGCACCTACTACATAGTAATGGTTTTCCTAAGAAGTATTTACTCATGTGGAAAAAACGAGATCTCCTCTATCCGTCTGAAACGCCAAAAGTCATGATTACCTAACAAGCTGATCTGTTTTTCGTACCTTTATCAATATACCGCCAACCTATTGGATACCTGTTGCATAACCACAACACGTGGGTGTAACAGGTAATACGTAACAGGTAACAGGTACCTGTGAACTGGACTTGGGTGTCTGAACAAACAGGAAAGGTATATTATATTTGTTTAGAGATGGAGAGAGAGAGTTATGCGTCTCTCTTTTTTTTTATTATTCGCTGGACCCATGGAGTATTTGGAAGATGTTCATATGATTTAAAGGTAATTTGTTAATTTATATAGCTTTACAGAGATTGCTTAACGATTCATTTTTTAACTTTGATAAATCAGAGAAGATTTTTTTTTATTTTATGTATATGTACATATATTTTTATATGACTGGTAAAAACGTTCTGTTACAACAGAATTCCATCTAAAAAAGGAGCCCATAAAAACGCCAAAATATAGAGAGAAAATACTATATTTCAGAAATTGCTGTCTCCTTCTTTATCTACCTGAAGAGGGAGACGCAGTCTCTGAAATATAGTATTTTCTCTATATATTTTGGCGTTTTTATGGGCTCCTTTTATTAGATTTATTTATATATATAATACACACACACACACACACACACAATTCACACACACAAAACACATATATATATATATATATATATATATATATATATATATATATATATATATATATATATATATATATATATAATATATATATATATATATAATAATATATAATATGCGTGTGTGTGTGTGTGTGTGTGTGTGGGCGCGCGCGTGCGTGCTTGTGTTTGTTCAAACGTTGACAGATGCGTGAGAGCATTAATGTCAAATTTAAAAAAAAATAACATCTTCAAATGTGAAGAGGGTTTGAAGAGTCAAAGGGAGCCAATGAAGATGAAAGTTACCAGAATGAAGTTATGATAACCTGCCAAGAACAAAAAGAACAAAATATGAGTTCGAGTGAATAATAATAATAATAATAATAATCAAAAAAAAATAACTAATAATAATAAAAAAAAAAAAAAAAATAATAGTACTGAACAATTAACTCAAAGAAGGACAGAGTCACAGAAGACGAAATATGGTCTGTCTTCCTCATAGTTCGAATTTGAATGGAATCACGTTTTGGCAGTTGACACACTTTCAGACAGGACCAGCCCTCCCCCCCCCCCCCCACCCCAAACACAACACACACACACACACACACATACACAAACACACATACAAAATGCAACGTGACAATACACTGAATTTGACCTCACTTTGAATTAAAATCCCTCCTTGCTTCTGATATCTCTTCCCCAAAACAAATGGATATTTTCCTTCATCCAAAGGGGTGGACTTTATCTATATAAAACCATTTGGACTCATATCAAACTTCAAAAACAGGTTTACTTCGCGTCACTGAAACAAGATCTCAACTTTGGTCTGTTTTTGTCGAACATTTTCCCATAATCATCTGCATTCACTTGGTGTCTTTCTTGTGTTAGGGCTCTGTTTTTCATAAACCTTCGTCTGTAGGCAATATTTCTATAAAAAAAACTATAGTTAAAGTATTTCACAGCTAAACGAGAAATGTGTCCCGAAATGAAATAATTATAGTCGTGGATGTATAGACTGAGAGGTTCAATTGGAACAAAAATGTAGCAATTTGTATTTGGTCACTCTGCGCCTAAACCTGCCTCATGGAGTACTTACAAAAAATGAAAGAAAATAAAATACAATAAGATAAATAAATAAATTTAAATAAAAAAGTAAAAAATGCGCCGAAGTTTTCTCGGCGCACTCGAGTTTTCTGTACAGCCTATAATCAAGGCCACCGAAAATAGATCTATCTTTTGGTGGTCTCGGTACATGAAATTATAACCAATGCCCAGTGGTGACCTGTCTGGTAGCGTTGCCAGAAGGGGCGGACAGGAAAAGTGCGGACGGACAGACAAAGCCATCTTAAGAGTTTTTCTTTATACTAAAGACCTATATGAACAGAGGAAAATCATCAACATCTTGGACAGATAACGGCATGTCAATAGTTTTATTTTACAAAAAAAAAAAAAAAAAAAAAAAAACTATAAAAACAGAGGAAAATCATCAACTTCTAACCGAAATCTGACTTCTCTCGTATTAGTAGTTCCATGGTCACGATAAATATGATGCAGATGAACAAATCTTTTGTGATACGGAAATGAAATAGAAGACAGGAACAAGGGGAAGTTAAGCACACACACACACACAGGGAAAAAAAGACAGGGCAGGTTATTCTTGAACGGCGGTGCTACAAGTAGTGGATTCGGCATAGCTCCTCCCAACGCACCACCACCAGCGAATGACACCACCAGCACCTCGTACTCTTTGCTCTGCTATAGTAGTAACCTTCAGAAGTCTGTCTGTCTGTCTATACTACACTTCTGTAAGTAATGGCCATTACCTAAGATTCATCAATCGCGTGTAAACACGCTTGCGGCACACGTACATTTCTATGGCACGTTTATTTTCATCAATTCGCTGTGTCCGTCAGGAGACGTCGCTACTGCAGAGAGAGAGAGAGAGAGAGAGAGAGAGAGAGAGAGAGAGAGATAGATAAAAGGTAAACTGACATTAACTGACGAATCTTACGAGCGAAATAGACTGCTAGATACCTGTTTAATTGAGAGAGAGAGAGAGAGAGAGAGAGAGAGAGAGAGAGAGAGAGATTTCCAGAAGTACGTGATAAAACTCACGTGTTAGAAAAGATTACTGGAATCTTTGGAATACCAATGAAGCTATAAAGGATCTGTGTGTGTGTGTGTGTGTGTGTGTGTGTGTGAAAGAGAGAGAGAGAGAGAGAGAGAGAGGAGTTCCAGAAGTACATGATACTACTCACGTTTAAGAAAAGATTACTGGAATCTTTGGAATGCCAATAAAACTATAAAGAATTTGTGTGTGTGTGTGTGTGTGTGTGTGTGTGTGAGAGAGAGAGAGAGAGAGAGAGAGAAGGAGTAAAACATCATCATTTCCGCAGTTCTGGATCAGCCTCTAGTCTATCAAGCGGTCTCTCGTTTAATTGGCCTTCTCTCTGGCATCTGAGAGTAACCTAAGACCAGACCATCTGCTTGTGTTGTTTACCGGGATGCTGCTGCTGTTAACCAGAAATTGTGTCTGCCAATATGGTCTTTAATTGGCTTGCTGTACTGTCGGAGAGAGAGAGAGACATCCCCCAGAGGCATTCCGGGGAGGTACAAGTGAATCCATCTTCATTTTGTCTGCTGGGAATGTCAGAATCTCTTTGAAGAACACCAAGAAATAGATTAAGGATAAGAATGGTAGAGATTTGTGTGATAAAATGTAAGATAAAGAATCGCTTATTTCTGAAGAACACCAGGAATAGATTAAGGATAAGAATGGTAGAGATTGTTATGATAAAAGTATTGTAGGATAAAGAATCATTTATTTTTGAAGAACACCAAGGAACAGATTAAGGATAAGAATGGTTGAGATTTGTATGATAAAATGTAAGATAAAGAATCGCTTTTTTCTGAAGAACACCAGGGAATAGATTAAGGATAAGAATGGTAGAGATTGGTATGATAAAAGTATTGCAGGATTAAGAATCATTTATTTTTGAAGAACACCAAGAAATAGATTAAGGATAAGAATGGTAGAGATTTGTATGATAAAATGTAAGATAAAGAATCACTTTTTTTTAAGAACACCAGGGAATAGATTAAGGATAAGAATGGTAGAGATTGTTATGATAAAAGTATTGTAGGATAAAGAATCATTTATTTTTGAAGAACACCAAGGAATAAATTAAGAATAAGAATGGTAGAGATTTGTATGATAAAATGTAAGATAAAGAATCGCTTTTTTTTAAGAACACCAGGGAATAGATTAAGGATAAGAATGGTAGAGACTGGTATGATAAATGTATTGTAGGATAAAGAATCATTTATTTTTGAAGAACACCAAGAAATAGATCAAGGATAAGAATGGTAGAGACTGGTATGATAAATGTATTGTAAGATAAAGAATCTCTTATCTTTTAAGAACACCAGGGAATAGATTAAGGATAAGAATGGGTGAGATTGGTATGATAAAAGTATTGTAGGATAAAGAATCATTTAGTTTTGAAGAACACCAGGGGAATAGATTGAGGATAAAAATTGACAGAAATTTGTATGGTAAAAAGGTATTAGGATTAATAATTACCGTTTTTTGTAAATATACACTTACTTTTAAGCTAATGACTCGAAGAACACCAGAGAATAAGTAAATTAAGGTAAAAGTCATAGAGACTGGTATGATAAAAACCTATTAGGATCAAGAATTGCCTCTTTTTGAAGGTAATGAAATTTCAGTCTTATTTGATCCATTATATATTTGTTTTCCCTAATCTTAGGCCATTGACCTGACCAGTGAAGTAAGTAGCTGAAGGTTAGTCAGCTGTAATGGGTCGCCTTCCAGGTGGAGATGGGCGTGCGGATAGCGACTTCACCCTAAACTGAATATGTATATATATGCATATATATATATAAATTTATATATATTATATATATATATATCTATATATATATATATATATATATATATATATCTATATATATATTATATATACATTTATATAGATATATTATATATATATATATATATATATATATATATATAACAAATGAAGCTGTTTCTGAATAATGAAAGTGTTTGTGTACCTTGAGTAAAAATTGGAAGAATAATCAACCCAGATTTATTTATTTGAGAGAGAGAGAGAGAGAGAGAGAGAGAGAGAGAGAGAGAGAAAGGAAACCAATAAGTGAACCCAAACTCAAGAGAAAAATGACAGCTATTTATTGGCTTAGACTTTCCCAAAATGGACGATAGATGGCAGACGTGATTTCTTCGACCAACGTCATTTTGACAGCGTCACGTCTGCTATGGACGTCTGTGTGAACTTCTATGTGACGAGTTGACGGGGCGAGGCTAAACATCAATATTGGCAGAGCGGCCTGTAAAGTCGCATTTGACATTCTGGAAATTCAGGCAGCGTATAGAGACATCTTAGGACATCTGTATGTCTGTCTACAAGAAGGTGAAAGCCAGCATTACCAACTTTGCCTTCAAGCTGGTATCCTCTTCTGGATTGACAGTCTTCGTAAAGGTAACCAGAGAAGGGGTTACGTCTGTTTCTTCTGTCAACAAAGCTCTTGTTACTCCAGGTAATGAAGGAGGTCCTGAATCATTCATAGCAATTCTGCAGGCAGTCTCAGAACTGTCTGGTGAACGCAACTTACTGCAATATTTCCGATGATAGTTACAACAGAGGTGTTGCTTCTTATCTCTAGGGACAAGTTCTTGTTGCTGGTAATAATGAACGAGGCCCAGAATCATTCATAGTAACTCAGCAGGCAGTGAAAAAAATAATAATAAAAAGGGTCCAACATCATTCATAGCAACTCTGCAGTTACTGCAGTATCTCCAGGACAGAAAGAACCGAGGTGTTATCTTTCATTTTCAAAACATGAAATTGATTACTTTCTTAAGAACCTTTCTTCTCTCAGTTTAAAGCAATCCCTAGATCTGACAACAGAGACACGATGTAAAAAAAATCATTGTCACGCAAAGATTTACAACGAACAACGATAAAAAGACAAACCCAGACAGGGAAATCAGAATAATAATAAAAAAAGCAAGGAAAATGGTGCGAGACTGATAAAGTGGTCTTGTAAATCTAAAAAAAAAAAACTAATGCCCAAATCCTGTGTCGATACGACAACAATATAACTACTCCAGACACTTTTAAATCTCTCTCTCTCTCTCTCTCTCTCTCTCTCTCTCTCTCTCGTGGTTCACTAACGTGCGCTCAAACAGGCGCGCGCAGCACTCTCTACTTGCCTCTGGGGCATACAAGCATGTTTAGTGCCCGTGCAATTACACGTGCCCGAGTAGACAGACAGTACGTACAAATAAAACACGACGCTTTACACGATACTGCACGTCATCTGGGTCGTAAATTTATCTGTGTGGCTCCGTGGATGAAGAGAGAGAGAGAGAGAGAGAGAGAGAGAGAGGTGACGTTACCGTCTTCCTCAGTCGTAAGGCAGACAGTATCACACACTCGGAGGCCCACCTATTTCCCACTCGAGAGAGAGAGAGAGAGAGAGAGAAGAGAGAGAGAGAGAGAGATTTGAGGCCCGTGACTGTGGCATGTTCCTTTTCTTCTTCTTGGTTTTTGGCCACAGACTTCGCCGACCTTGGAGTGTTAAGAGGTGGCTGCCATTGCCAGACTATGCTAATACCTCGGTCTTAAGAAAAGTGGAGACTTCGGGGCGTTTACTTGGTAGAGAGAGAGAGAGTTGGAGAGAGATGAGAGAGAGAGAGAGAGAGAGGAGGAGGAGGGCGAGGAGGAGGAGGAGGAGGTGAGGAGGCAGGGAAGGGGAGGGAGGAGGAGGAGGAGGGTGCAAAGCAACAGGGTATGAGGAAGTTTATAAAATGAGGTAAAGCGAAGAAAAAAAAATAAAATGGCAGGGAGAGGGTACAAGAGTAAAAGTGGAACGGTGGGTGGAGGGGGGGGGGGCGGTAGTTTTTGGAGAGTCCTTGTTACTTACTTACTTACTTACCTACTTACTTACTTACTTGAATCTTTTAGATTAAATAAATCGTTCCTCTTTCTTTTTTCATTAGTAGATTATGCAACTCTCTCTCTCTCTCTCTCTCTCTCTAGAGAAAATAGGGAAAAAGCATCATCTTCCACTCTCGTTATTAGAATATGAATCTCTCTCTCTCTCTCTCCATATATATATATATATATATATATATATATATATATATATATATATATATATATATATATAATATCTGTATACAGAAACGTGCATAGTTTTATAAGTTACTCCAGGAACAAGCGCCCTTATTGCCCTAAGGTCAGCTCAGTCTACACCCAAACAAAACAAAGTATAACAGAATTTATCTCAATATTTTGCAATAAACAGATACAGCAGCTCCCATTGTAAATAACTAATACATAAGCACGTCACAGTAACCAGGATTAAGCAATGCAAAAACGGAAACACAAGAATTAGCGTAGTAAAAGGAATTTGATTATGCTCTGTTTTGGAATCCAGGGCGCATAATCCAAGAACAGAATAATGAATAATATTTTGCGAATAGCGGGCTACATTCCAATCAGAGGGTCAAGAGAGGTCACGGGAGATTGAGGAACAATGTGGTCATCTTTATCTGGAGATTGAATGTCTTGAAATCCAAGCTTCTAAAGAATGTTATTTTGTTCATTAGAAGGCAGTAACAGAAGGGATCTGTTTGATAAGGTACCTGAATCTATGGGGAGAGAGAGAGAGAGAGAGAGAGAGAGAGAGAGAGAGAAGAGAGAGAGAGAAGAGCAAAATTAACCTATTTTAGATTTCTCTCAGAGAGGAGTGCTGAAGCTCTCATAAAGAGAGAGAGAGAGAGAGAGAGAGAAACTCACCAAGCTAGAAATGAAATAAAAAAAAATAAAAAAGGAAAGCGCGAAGCAACATCTTATCCATCTAAAATAGCAGTGACACTGACCCTAACGGGACTGACTTCAGATTATGACGAATGTTAAAAAAAAGAAAAAAAAAACACACACACACATTTTTACAGCGAAGCCAGAAAAATATTACGGACGTGAACCGCCAGGCGATAAGTCACCTACCAGCTTCCTCAAAAAATATATGGAAGGTGGGGCGACAGGGCAATATGTTCTCTACGACGGGTTTCTCCCGCAGTCCGGAAAATGAATATAGATCAAAATGTGAGACGGCGAATTAGATCATAGCCGTGTGTGTGTGTGTGTGTGTTTGTGTTTGTTTTTCGAGGATGTCTTATAATATGTCTGAGTGGCTTATCTGTTCTTGAATGATTTCGTTATATGTAAGAAAAAGAGAGAGAGAGAGAGAGAGAGAGAGAGAGAGAGAGAGAGCGGGGATTGGAGGTGGGAGGTGGGGCCCCTTTTATCAGCTGTTGCAAATTAAATACCCCAGTTGCAGTTGGAGGTCATTATCAGTGGTAAAATTTCCGGCCGGGAGTTTGAAGGCCACGGGCAAGTGTTACCTTGGCTTTCTATAAACAAAGAAGATCGCTAGACATCTCTCTTCTCTCTCTCTCTCTCTCTCTCTATCTCTCAGAATATTAATTTATTGCAGCCGGTGTGCCTAAGAACAGATGGTGCTGCAGCCGGGCGGGGGGGTGTGTGGGGGGGGTAGGGAGGGGGTGGGGGTTAGCAGGAGCCCACAGGAAAATTGGGCGATAATTGTTTTGACTGGCTCTCTGAAAACCTTAGATAACGATACTAGTACACATTTCGTCAAGCAAACAGTTTTCCGAGAGAGAGAGAGAGAGAGAGAGTGAGAGAGAGAGAGAGAGAGAGAGGAGAGAGCGCTGTGGGTGATGTTTTAAAAATAAAACCGCACTTGGAAAAAAACAAAAAGCTGCATAAAAACCTAGAAGATAGAAAGTCTACTAGCACCGCTTTGGTCTTTGGTTTCTTATTGTACCTCAAGGGGAGTTTCTTTGGATGTTACTGATCTTGTCATAAGCCTTCTGACTTCTGTTGCCTAAATAGGAATAGCGTCTTTTAAGGCATTCGGAATCAGAGAAAATTCTAAAACTAATTTAGGTTTCTCTCAATTTGGAAGTAATTATCCTTCCTGTATGCTCAATGCATCTCTTCTGGCGTTACTTCAGATCACCGATTGACACTACTCGGAAAGAATGGTCGTTCTCAACAATTGTCTCTTCTAAGTTTCCTTTTTTGATTCGTGACGCAAGAAAAAAGAACATTTCATAAAAAAAAGTTAATAAAAAGGTAGAGTCAACCTGCACAAAAGTAATCTGCTTAACCAATGTAATAAAAAGTAACTTCCTATTACATTAGATGAATGAATTTGGCCTGAAGAGGAATTTTAATTCCATTGTTACTGATTCCGGACAGCTTCGAGTATTCTTTTAGTAAATGTGTTTATTGAAAGTTTCATATATAGTATATATAAACATATATATACATAATATATAAATTTTTATCACATCACAGCGACATTTTATATTTACAAACGTCAACCTACAACGGTCGTTTAACATCCAATTCGCTCTACCTCGAAAATAATACTAAGGAAAATCATAATTGATAAGTGGTATTCACTTGGTGGACTCGAACCCCCAACAGTGACTACCTCCGACTTCGGTGAGAGTTCTCTTGCCACTGGACTATCGTGGTGATATTAGAGGGTTAATGAGGAGCAAAGGTATACAGAAATTAAATTAGAACCGAAATATTATTAGAATAGAAGATATTGAAGTTATTTCTATGAGAGGTGTATTCAGCAAATCTTTGACATGAATAGACAGATAGATAGATAGGGATATTAGAGGGTTAATAAGGAGCAGAGGTATATAGAAATTAAATTAGAACCGAAATATTATTAGAATAGAAGATATTGAAGTTATTCCTACGAGAGGTACATTTAGCAAATCTTTGACATAGATAGACAGATAGATAGATAGGGATATTAGAGGGTTAATAAGCAACAAAGATACAGAAATTAAATTAGAAGCGAAATATTATTAGATAGAAGATATTGAAGTTATTCCTATGAGAGGTATATTTAGCAAATCTTTGACATGGAAAGATAGATAGATAGACAGGGATATTAGAGGGTTAATAAGAAGCAAAGATACAGAAATTAAATTAGAAGCGAAATATTAATAGACAGAGCATATTGAAGTTATTCCCATGAGAAGTATATTTAGCAAATCTTTGACATAGATACATAGATAGATAGATAGATAGATATTAGAGGGTTAATAAGGAACAAAGATACAGCAATTAAATTAAAAGCGAAATATTATTAGACAGAAGCTATTGAAGTTATTCCTGTGAGAGGTATATTTAGCAAATCTTTGACATAGATGATAGATAGATAGATAGATAGATAGATAGATAGATAGATAGATAGATAGATAGATAGGGATATTAGAGGGTTAATAAGGAGCAAAGATACAGAAATTAAATTAGAAGGGAAATATTTTTAGATAGGAGTTATTGAAGTGATTCCTATGAGAGGTATATTTAGCAAATCTTTGACATAGATAGATAGATAGATAGATAGATAGATAGATAGATATATAGATAGATAGATAGATAGATAGGGAGACTAAGTAGGAAGGAGGAAGAAGGAAGAAGGAGGAAGGAAGGATGGTCCACCTGACGTTTAGAATTTGGC
>NC_061102.1:11990944-12018444 GCF_015104395.2 Macrobrachium nipponense
TAAACCTGAGCATTGCAACATAGCTTACATTTCTCTCTCTCGTTCTGACTCCCCAACAGAAAGAGCACTGCCCAAGAAGAATGGTGACATGTGAGCACTGCGAGCTGGAGATCACGGCCGCCGAACACGAGAAGCACAAGGAGTACTGTGAAGCTCGCACTGAGCGCTGCAAGGGATGCACCAAATACGTCCAAGTTCGTTACCTCCAGTTTCATTACGAGACGGATCACAAGTACTTAAAGCCGGAAGATAAAGGTATGGTTGGGCGATCAAGGAGAGAGAGAGAGGAGAGAGAGAGAGAGAGAGAGAGAGAGAGAGAAAGAGAGAGCTATTCTGTGGCTGTTATTGTAAGGGCACCATCATTTACAGAAGAATGGAAGGTCCTTTGCTTATGTGCTTTTCACCGCAACATTTATCATGAAAAATGGTTGTTAGTAAGATAGTATATTAAACTTTTCGATAATTTTATTAATTAGCTTATTGAATCTACGACCTCAGTTGATGAGTGAACTAGTCTATGCATCAATATACTCATCTATCTGTCTATTTATTTATCTGTCTACACAGGTAGATGAATAGATATACAGACATACAGAGACAGAAAAGTTTACAAATTAACCCCCTTATTCTTCTTCACACCAGCAAGAGCCGATGAGAATTCTGACGACGAGGGCTCTGAATGTCCAATCTGCCTTGGACCCGTGACCCTTCCGCTCGCCCTTGACTGCGGCCATGTCTTTTGCATGGTCTGCGTCAAGGGCATCGCCAACACAACTAAAAACTGCGCCATCTGCAGAAGAGATATCACACGTGACATGTTGATGGATATCAGGTAAGTTGAACTTATGATCTGACAGATGATCAAAACAAAAGAAGAGCAAATCCAATGTTATACGCAATAGAACCTGTATTCTGTGGATATTCACTAAGATTTCCATCCTTCATCTACCACTAGATTCTGCAGAGAAGAAGATATTATCAAGAATTACGTCAACAAACCCAGGGAAAAGAAGACGGTGCGAAGCCACAGTGTACCTAGCCGGGGCACTGGGCCAGGGGGTAGAAGACTTGTCCACCACACTACTGAGGATTATGATGGTAAAATAGAATAGTTTTTCTATAACTCAAGGTCATATTTTAAAGAATTTTGTCTCTGCTAAGCGTTTAATTGATCTGTTTATATACACTCTGTGGAAGTGTGTGAGTGCTTCGAAAAACTCACCTGTGAACAGTAGTCATCAAAACTCAGGAGTCTTAATGATGCATAGAGTACATATGTATAATCTTCCTCTCAAAAACTATGACAAGTATTTTTCTAGGAAGTTGTCAACTGAATACAAATGAGTCATATTATAACTGCACTTATAGCCTTTGGTTAATATATGTGGAAATATTTTTCATAAACTCCACCATTAGTTTTCTTGTGTTGTCTTGTAACATTTCACTACATCGTAAGAACGGCTTTGTACATAACTGTTCTACCAACTTTCTCATGAGCTGTCTTAATAATGTACCTCGTATCTACTGACAAAATCGCTAAGCTTTTTATTGTGGCTTAT
This sequence comes from Macrobrachium nipponense, assembly GCF_015104395.2. Lineage (NCBI taxonomy): Eukaryota > Metazoa > Arthropoda > Malacostraca > Decapoda > Palaemonidae > Macrobrachium > Macrobrachium nipponense. Next base: position 11,992,504 of record NC_061102.1, read on the forward strand.
TAGCAATAGCTGATTATGTTGGCTTTTCCGTCTGCTTTCAGAGATGGTGTCAGCACTAATGTCCAGCCGCACCACCTCTCCATCCTACAGATACCAACGCCCGACCAACACCCACACTCCTCCGTCCTATACTCCTTACTCCTCCACAACTTCCTCTACCTCAGACTCCTGCAAGGATTCCTGCAAGGACTCTTGCAAAGATTCGACCGAGTCTTGCAAGGATTCCTTTCAGGATGATGACTGCTGCTGCTCTTCCAGCCGCTCTACATCCTCCGGTTCCCAAACAGCCACTACTAACAGCATTTCCAACGCTGCTTCAAGCAGTAGCACGAGCTCAACTTCAACTACTACTACCACGACTACTTCCACCCAAAGAGCATCTAGAGACTCTTTGTCTAGGACTGCCATTTCTTCTTCGCCTTATTCTGCTCCCGCTATTAGGTCCAGCTCTGCTTCACGAGCATTAACATCTTATTCCTCTAGGTCTAACGCTGCTACTACCAGCAGGACCTCTACATCATCAACTTCAACCCCTACTGTCACATCCACGAGCTCTTCGAGTGCTTCTACTGCTTCAACATCATCTGCCACGTCAACTTCCACTTCCTATTCATCTAGTGCTTCCTCTAATAAGACCTCTTGCACCTCTTCCACAGCCTCAGTATCCTCTTCCACCACGACCTCTTCGTATTCCTCTTCCTACTCTAATGGTGCTCGACCAAGAAGACCAACAACACTTGCCTTGGAGACAAATGCTGTTCTGGCCACTCTTGCAGCTCAGACTTCTAGTACACACTCCCGACTGAGCGGTAATGTATTTGTTATTGTTTAACTTATCTATATCATAATTAGTTCCAAAATTTGCCTTTTCAACAGTTAATTTTGACACAATATTTTTTATTTCCCTGAACTGAAAATCATTTACCACTGCAAGTAACAACTGACCAAATGAGCAAGACATCTATTGTAATCTATGTCACTTCTCAGTCTCCAAGATCAAAGTAGAGCATGAAGTTCTATTTCCTACAGGGAGCCGTAGTGCTGAGCCTCCAGTCAATGCAACACAAGAGCAATATGATCGATGGTTAGCTTTTCAACTTGCTAAAGCTGATGATGATCTCCCTCCTTCAGAATTCAACAGGAAGCATAAACCAACTTTCCGTCGATCCTTCTCTATGCCAGAAAGACCTGTGAGTACTATATCTTGTGGAATACTTTGAGCAATGCAAGATCATAACATGATGTACATATTAAATGTTGATAATATGTATTATTGTACTCTAAATAAATCTCAGTCACCAATGTTATACTGAAAATATAATCCAATGCTTTGCATAATAAAAAATGTCAATTTTCAGGAGAATGTATCAGAAAGCAGCAGTGGCAGTGATTCTGACTCAGATAGTCCATCATCAAGAGGGAGCTCTCGTCGGCCTCCTGCTTCACCACGAAATGCAACTACTACATCTTCATCTGCCTCCTCGTCAAGTAGGAGCACTCCCATTAGCAAATCTTCTAGCGATTCCAATGCCTCCTCAAGTAGTGGTACTGGAAGTAGCGGAAGTGCTTTAAGTACAGGAGCAAGGCCAAAGAGTTCTGGACTTAGGAAGCGAGTCTCATTCAAAGAAGATGCTGTAAGACCAGATAAACTTTTTGTATTCATTTTTACTTCTATCATTTTCTTCTACATCAGTTTGTTATATGCCTTATATTTTCACCATATGTTTCAAGTTATTATATTCTGTACCTTAACAGACAAAATCCTGCAGTCATATCTGATTATAACCTCATATTGCCTCTTTTCAGCCACCTATCCGACGCGAAGCTCCAGTTTTACTCCCCTGTGAATTTTGTGATGAGATGTTCCCAGAGCGAGATCTTATGCGACACCAAACAAGCTGTGAACAAAATGAGACACAGTTGCCTAGGGCTTCTCGCTTAGCCCAACTGGCAGCTGTTAACAACAGTTCTACATCCTCAGTTAATTTAGTATCATCAACATCAACATCAAATACCAGTGTGAGAGTAACCTCTGTCAGTGCCTCAACTGTGACAACTCAATCAACGACTACACAAAGTGCAACTGGCCATGCATCTCCCCCACCAAGAAGACGTCAGGGAAGAATGCCTACCCCAGTGTGCACACCCCCTCGGAAAGCTACAGTGTCCAGTACCTCTTCAGCAACAGAATCACCATCTGTTCCAGCAAGAAAAAGCCCTGCTCCTATTCCTAGGAGGAATACCGCTCAGAACAGAAATCAGGAGCTTCGAACTTCCAGCCCTCCACCAAGTTGTCCTTCATCAACTAGTCCACCACCCATGAGTCCTCCTCCAACCACCACAATCACGATAGTGGATCAGCCACCTACAGTTGTGGTATCTCCTAGCTTAAGCTCTGGTAGCAATCGGCCGTTTAGTGTTAGTCCAGCTTCAAGCACTTCTACAAACAGCAGTTCTGCCAGCAGTGGTTCGCTTAGCAGTAGCTCCACCACACCTTCAACAAGCAGTTCTGCATCTCCAGTACCCGTTAACATGCCACATCCAGACATTGCACCTCCAGATACTCCAACAACAGATGTCGAGCTTGAGTATGATGAAGATATACCTTTCAGCCGACCTCGTAAAGGTCGCCTCTTGTCTTCAGCTATTTTCTCGTGGCGTAGTATATCTGGAAGTGCAGCCACCAGACGTGGAGGTTATGCTCGCTCTAACACAGCTCCTCTTGAGGACACAAATACTGATGACTCACCCCAGCCTTTACAACCTGTAACAACAAGTAAATCAGCCACACAGCTGCCTTCACAACACAGTCCTGACACAGAATCATCATCCCCATATCCCATGATTTCAAGGTCTCCTTCGCCATCAAAAAGACACCTAAAACAAATCTCACACTCTCAAAATGAAACTGTAACAGAACCACAGGTAAAAGATATGTCTCCTCCACCAACGAACACCTCAGCACAAGAGCATTCTGAGACAGTTTTTATAAAAAATCCAAACAAATACAAAGCTCCTCCACCACCACCACAGCTGCCTTCACAAAGCTCTTCACTGCCACCTATAAAATCAGGTATTCCTTTACATAGTCATAGCACATCAACTACTTCATCACCACCAACAGTTACAAATGCGAATGAGAAGAACCAGCTAAATACCTCGTCAACGAAAGAAAATGTCACCCAAAATGATGGTGCCAAGAGCCAGTCACAAGACAAAAATGGATTCATCAGGTTCGACAGCAAGCCTATGATGAACAGCTTTGCACCGAGAGAAGCTGAGCTCCGTATCAACTGCGAGTTCTGCAAACAAGTATTCACACCAGAGAAATTTCGATCCCATCAGGTAAGCAACTGTGTAGTTTTCTAGCGCAGATGCATAAGATGGCATACATATTTCCAAACGAACAAAAATATCAATTATACATTCAGAAGTAATGGACATTATCCATTTAGTTCTGCGTTGGACAAGTGGTTTTTGCACTTGGCTACCAGTTCGGTGGCCCAAAGTTCGGTTCTTGGCTCTGCCAACGTGGAAACAGAAGAATTTATTTCCGGTGATGGAAATCAAATTCTCTGTATAATGTGGTTCGGATCCTAAATAAGCTGTATGTCCCGTTGCTAGATTACCACCAATTGCTTCCTAGTCACGTAAAAATATCTAATCGTTCGGGCCAGCCCCAGGAGAGCTGATCATCAGTTCTGCAGTCTGGCAAAACTAAGATATACTTAACTCAATGACATTATCCTAAAATGCCTTTTCCAAGCTTGTAAAATTTCACTGTTATTTCAGACTGTGTGTGAGGCTGCACTACGGCCAGTTTCTAGAAGAGCTGCAACGCCAGTGGATCAGCCCCCGCCACAGAAAAGCAAGAGCCCCATCCCAGCTAAACATAATAAAGGACCTGCACCCGCACCACCTCCACCTCAAGCCCCAGCTGAATCCACTCCAGCAGAGTGCCCAGCCAAAGACCCTGTCAATAAACGCTTAGAGAGGTATGCATTCGAACTAACATTTTCATTAAAGAAATCTTTTCTCTGTTTGATGATGTTCAAACCAGTGGAGAAATGTAAGCATGTGTTGTAACAATATTGCTCTAAAGAGGTAAAAAAAATATATATTTGACAACTCCCTGGTTCCGACGCACAGATCCCACTCTGTCAAGGACGAACGTTCTACCTACCGAGTGACTCGGCGTCTGGAAAGAGCCTCCAGCATCAAGGAGTCGAGAACCACAAGCAGCTACATTGACAAAAGCAGCTTCAGCAGATGGGGATCGAGAGACTGCGTCTACAGCAATGGCATAGACTCTCCAACATCTTACTCGTCTACAGGATGGAGTGGAAGCACAAGTAACCTCTTTGGAGGCTGGGCAGGCAGTGGAAGTCATGCCTGGTCTTCTCACCTCAGTATGGTTCGAGATGACTTGAGACACAGAGCTGCTACTTCGTCTATCAACGCTCTTTCACAAGGTTTGTCTTAAGTGCATCGAGATATTGGGTACACACTGATAAACTATGTAGACAAAACGTAAACAAGGTTACTGGTTCATCTTTTCAGTTTCTAGATAATATAAAGTATCTCTTATCAAACTTAGTTTGAACGAAATTCAAATGAAGTTTGAACATTCTAAATTCGTCTTTAAACTTTGAACTACCGTTCACAGTTTACAGACAGAAGGGTAACTAGTTTGGTGTATTAATGTTAAGACAAATGTTTAGGATTTATGAAACATTTTCAGAGGATATGAGGACACCAGTGAACTGTACTAATCTTTTAGGCATTACTGGAAGTTTATGGCCAAATCTAAAAGTGTTTTCTTTTGCCAATAAATTCATCTTTTCCTAGAGAGACAGGGGTATCTGGGAAAAGGCAATTGCTCAAGAGGTGAATTGTTATATTTCAATTTACTTAAAGTGTGCATTTTCAGTTCTCCTCAAAATGCAGCATGAAAAAATAACATATCAAAGTACTCGGGCTTCCAAGAGTCAAGCCATTTACGTGGAAAGATTTCGTGTGTCCAAATCAAATTCCATTATAGTTTCCTAAATGTTATTTGCCTCTGCAGTGAAATTGCATAGTCTGTCAAGTGCAGTAAATATATACCTCACTGTTCATGTTTTATTGCGTTAAATTTTGATCAGTAAGGGCACTTCAAACAGCTCTGAGTCGTTAGTTAGTCAAGGAGCCCACAGAAAAGAAGAGGTGATCACACCAAATGTTAGAAAAACATCCTCCCGTGGCGATGTAGACTTCAGTCCACAAACCAGTTCTGAAACCACATGACATATAATCCAGTCCTCCAAAGATAATCTGACAAGCACCGTTGCATGCGGATTAGTCGTGCACACAACTACCCTGATCTACTGCTTCCCAACAGCTCCTGGTCGTATTTTAGCAGAGAGACCCAGTAACCTTAATTTTCTTCCAGATAATGGGGGTGACTCAGATAATGGAGGGGAAAATGAAGTAGAAACAGAGGGGAATGGTAGAGATAGGAGTAGATCCAGATACAACAGCTGCAACTCCCTCTTGGTTGAAGTGCGAGCTGCGCTCAACAAGACCACACCCGGCCACTTCGCTGTCGACTCTGGTAATTTTTGGCAGTGACCCTTTGATTGTGGACCACCCCCTACAAGGTTATGGAACTTTCCTGCAACTGCCCACACACACATACCCAACACCCAACCCACACCTCTGCTTCTCCCAAACCTCCATAATATGTGCATCGTTTTGCAAAGGAAGCTGTCTTTAATAACCATTCTTCGTCTGATGGCCTACATGTCTCTTACAGTCTTCCCTCAGTATAACCTGATGAAGAAAGTTTTGCCCTCAACGACCCATTGAATGAGGAGATTGGGTCTTTATTTCCCTGCTGCTGACGCAATAATCCAGTAAAGTGAAAGAAGCCTCTCATCCGAACAGGTCCTCAACGTGCAGTACTCTGCATGTTGCACTAAAATGCGAATCTTATTACAGTTTGAATATAATTTTGACAAGCTGTGGAACTGATGCTGAGCCAGAGACAAAAAATCAGAACAAAATAAGAGAAGAAAACAAAATCTACATCATCTGATGAGTCAATTTAACTATTACTCAAGTTATGTCTCCCTGAAACAACTATAAATAATTTATATTATGGGCCTGATGTACGTGCTTGATGTTTTGAAAAGGACAATTTTTTACCCTAATATAAATGAGGTTCTTTTTATAAACATGGCACTCATGCAAAGGTACACAGATACAAAATAAAAAAAAGGATAGAAAATAAAATAAGTTTCAGTAGACAGGAGCGGAGATGGGAAAAGTATTTATAACATTGCGTGTTTGTTTCACTCGTCTGAAACATCCAAAACATCAAACTCGAACTGAAAATGAAAACGAGACGAGCCAGAACCCGCGAACATTAAGCCAAACTAATCGAGCAAAACACATCTGGAAGTTAATTCGTCTTAATGACTGCGTAAAAACGCGGTAATCGCCCCGAACCCACAGGATTTAGATGCAATACGACGTAAGAAATTACGTAGGAGAATCCTAATCCTCCCAGGTCAGTTGAAGACTCAAAGCAAAAGTGATTAAGATTATTCCCCGAATTTTTTTTCTTCTTCTTCTTCTTATTGGTTTCATAATTTCGAAAATTACCGACGCTGGCGTCATCGGCTATTTCGATAAACAATGGAAGGATTTTTCTTTATCAAAAAAAAAAAAAAAATAAAAATAAATAAATAAAAAGATAAGGCAGGAAATCACAGCACGATTTTTGGGAAAAGAGGTCGTAAACTAAAAACAAATAAAATTATATATTTGAACGAAGAAAGAGAATTATTATGATAATATAGAACTGTCAAGAACACTATAGGTTGAACCATAGATGGAAAGCGGTATGCTCTAGTATTTGTTTAGATTTTGGGACTCTTCCTGTGACACCTGCTATCTTGACTCCTCGTAGAGGGTGTGGATTTAGGATTTAGGAACCCAGTACATAACAAACTTTAAAGCATATGAACGTGGGGTGGGGGGGGGGGATGGGGGGTGGGGGGTGAGAGACTTACCTCACTGTGAGATTTCTAGTAATTCACCTTATAAAGGGTGTGGATTTAGGAACCCCCCTATGTACATAACAAAACTTTTAAAGAAGCATATGAACGTTGGTGGCGGGGGGTCGTGGTGTGGGGGATGTTACCTCACCGTGAGTATATAGTGAAGATTTTTAGATTTTTTTGAGTTTTCCATCATCCGCAAGCATATTGCTTGAAGACGTGGGAACGTGAGATGGTGATCTGTACATTTTCACATTAAAAAAGCCCCCATGACAATTTCCAGACACCGAAAATAAAATATAAATTGTCCGTCTATAAACGTCAAGATAAAGAGAACAGAGTTTCCACATTCTCAGAAATCCTTTGCGTTCTGGGATATCATTCTGGGATCTCAGGATCATGAAACGCTCATTCTGGGATTCCAGATTTTCAAGGAATGGAAGAACAGCAGCTCCAGAGATCATTTTTTACATTCGGATATCAGTTTAATGATGTCCTTTAATAAACATTTGCATTTTTTTTCTTCCCAAGGCGGAGCGAGATATCGTGAGCGAAGCAGCAGCCGAACCAGACCTGCCTCCATGTATAGCATGAGGTAAGCACAGAGAGAGAGAGAGAGAGAGAGAGAGAGAGAGAGAGAGAGAGAGAGAGAACACACACCCACACACACAGAGGAGAGAGAGAGGGAGAGAGAGAGAACACACACCGAGGAGAGAGAGAGAGAGAGAGAGAGTAGAGAGAGAGAAACACACACAGAGAGAGAGAGAGGGAGAGAGAGAGAAAACACACAGAGGAGAGAGAGAGAGAGAGAGAGAGAGAGAGAGAGAGAGAGAGAGAGAGAGAGAGTATAAATGACATATAGTAAAAAACAAACCTTTTGCAAATCCCTTTGCATTCCAAGGACAAAGTCATTTTGTTTAAAAAAAATCCACAATTATATGTTCAAATATATTTCTATGTAAAAAACAAAGACTTTCGAACCCTGATGAGGAACACTGTTCAGGTGTTAGGAAGTCTTTGTTTATTACATATAAATATATCTTCATATGTAATTGTGGATTTTTTTAACAATTTGTTCTTCACGAGACTGTGAAATTTTGAACGATAAATTCATGATCACAATACCAGGCCCAATGCTCTTCCCTGTTTCACATTGCTCTCCATATACTATGAATAAAACGCTCAAGAACACAAGTGCACAAATAAAGTGAAAAAAATACGCCCTTGTAATGCTGTACTAAACAATTGGAATTTCAGATAAAAATCTTATTTTCTCTAGATTACTCAAGAGGGGTTATAGTATAATGTAGTCGGGTACACATAAACTATATATTTATATTGTTTAATGCCATTTGTTTCTTCACTTGCAGCAGTGGAGGTTGGGGATCTATGTTTGATCTCAGTTCCCCATCCCGCACCTTCAACATCTCAGATGCATTCTCCACAGCATCCCTGGCATCGAAGGTAAGCTAGCATCGACTTAGTACACTATAGAAGATTCACATCAACCGTGCATTTGATGTGTAGGCCAGTCCCTTAAGACGCTCCTGATTGGCTGTTGATAAGGCAATCACAGGGCTGGAAACTCTCAGTCTCTCTCGAGCGTTCACATAGGCAGGACTTATGTTCCACCTCTCCTGAGGGATACTTTTGAAAGACGTATTCCTTAGGAGAGGTGGAACATGAATCCTACCCATGTGAACTCTCTCTCGAGAGAGACTGTGAGTTTCCAGGACGGTGACTGGCTTATCAACAGCCAAGCAGGAGCGTCGTAAGGGACTGGCCTAGACATCAAATGCACGGTTGATGTGAATCTACTATAGTAATTGAAGCACAAAAATCATCTTCACTTATCTCCTCACTCTTTATTTTCTCAGCATAGCTTCTCATTCACGAGTTAGCTTAAGTCACTGTCGCCTAAATCAGTAACAAGAGTATGTTTGCTCTCGAGATGATAATGATTGACTTCTTCTTCTTCTTTTTCTTATTCTGCTTTTGCAAGAAGAGTTTTTAACCAGCGCCTGGTAGTTCCTGGACACAAGCCACTTTTTTGCGAATCAGGTACACTTTTTACCTCATCAACATTGATCTGGTCACAACATTTAAACATTCCTTTCGAAGGTAAAGGCAAAAAGAGAGTAAATTTATGCCGATTATTCCTCCTTGAATAGACTTTGTGGTAGATTGTCGATTCATTTATTAGCTGTTATGTGGCTCCACGCGACAAGGCCTTTGACGGCTGAATAAATGAGTGTTGTCCGTTAAACACGAAAGTAATCCTCAAACATAGCAATCAAATAGTGGCTCGCGAACAGGAACTCTCACATAGCTATCACTAGATGACTTCTTTTCCTTTTATTGAATTGAATTTTCCTCGATGTTTATCTTTTCATATGAATATATTCTTATACTTAAATATCCACTGATGACGAGATGAAAATATAAAAATATGATGTTAAGCTTATTTCGGTTTTACGAAATACCTCAAATAGCTCTGCTAAAATACTGCTGTGCAAGAACCAAATGTTTATCCGTATGTTTATTTTCTCTTTGTAACAGAAATTGTAAAGGGAAACAGACTGAGTATTTAGTTGTCATAAGATTTTAAACGAATGGTGATGTCATGGCAAAATCACTACTCCTATTTGTGGCATTTATACAAACATGATAAAAGTGACCAGTAGACTCCCTCTCCCTCTTTTTCGCCATCTACCTATCTATTGATCTATTTACCTATCCATCGATTCATATAGATAGATATTTAGACAAATGGACGAAGAGAGAGAGAGAGAGAGAGAGAGAGAGAGATGCCATATACAATACACCTATCTTCAGTCGAAGAGAGAGAGAGAGAGAGAGAGAGAGAGAGAGAGAGAGAAGCATATGCAATCACACATCTTCAGTCGGAGAGAGAGAGAGAGAGAGAGAGAGAGAGAGAGAGAGAGAGAGAGAATGACATATGCAATCACCTATCTTCAGTCAGAGAGAGAGAGAGAGAGAGAGAGAGAGAGAGAGAGAGAGAGAGAATGACATATGGAATCACCTATCTTCAGTCGGAGAGAGAGAGAGAGAGAGAGAGAGAGAGCGAGAGATGCATATGCACACCTGAGAGAGAGAGAGAGAGAGAGAGAGAGATGCCATATGCAATCACCTATCTTCAGTCCTTATTTACACCTCATGCAACTTATCATCAAAAAACGACAAAAGTCTATATGTCAAGGAACTTGCCAGACGCTTCCCTGTCAGTCAGCTATTACAGCAACCAGTAACATTTCAATTCTGAAAGTGGAACATGTTGCAAAATTAAATATATATTTCATAAAATTATGCATAACTTTAGTTAATCATAATACATCAAAAGGAACCTAACTGTTACAACTTTACTGGGTAAACCTTGGCACCAAATCAGAAATATAAACCAAGAACGCTGTAACGATTTTAGACCCCGAAATAAGCTTAATTAATAAACTATAAAACCTGAGCTGCTAAACAGACGTACGTACACACGTTTCAATAAAGGGAACCTGACCAAAGCTCTGATAATGATTTATATATATCACTCTTTTCATTTGCCATAACCCCACCCCCCATTATTTATTTTTTCTTTCATGCTTTGCATGCATCACAAACCACCGATTGACCTGCATCTTTTTTTTGTATGTTTCAGAGGCGGTACATCCGATAGATGTCTTAACCCAACTGCCGAGCATGTGGCCAACAATTTTAAGTTTGTGAGTAAGGCTTCTCGTCTCAATGCTCTTCAGCTTTCCTTCCTTTAACAGCAACAAGTCACACTAAGCTGCGAAATGGTCCCATGGTCTAAACGCTTCTTCACTAATGTAACCCAAACACTTCATCGTCTTCATTTTCGATCAGAAATGGTTGCACTAGAGTAGATTCACATCAGCCGCGCATTTGATGTCCAGGCCAGTCCCTTACGACGCTTCTGATTGGCTGTTGATAAGCCAATGACAGGGCTGGAAGCTCTCAGTCTCTCTCTCTCGAGAGAGCTCACATAGGCAGGATGTATGTTCCACCTCCCCTGAGGGATACTTTTGTAAGACGTATCCCTCAGGAGAGTAGGGACATACATCCTACCCATGTGAACTCTCTCGAGAGACTGAGAGTTTCCAGCCTAGAGATTGGCTTATCAACAGCAGCCAATCAGGAGCGTCGTAAGGGACTGGCCTAGCCATCAAATGCACGGCTGATGTGAATCTACTACAGTACCCTCTTAGTTTTCTTAAAGATACTTTAATATATACACTTTTATATATACGTGTTGTAAACACATCAGTAAGGGTGCAGCCTTAAGTGAAGCATGTTATAAACATGTCGGCAAAGGTGAGTCCACAGTACAGTAAATCATGTATATAAAAACATCAGTAAGGGTGCAGTATGTCAAACACGTTAGTACGAGTGCGACCACAACAGTGAAACATGTCATATACACACATATCTGTAAGGGAGCGTCCACACTAAGGTAAACAAGTTGAAAACATGTTAATGACTTATTTGTTGACTCATCTGCATACAGCCAAAATGAAATCACTAAAACCTATTTCGCATGCCGGATAAGGGTAAGAATAGAACCAGTAGCAAATAACCTGTAGAAAAAAAACTTCTGGTTGAAACCGATTCTTCTCTTTCTCTTTAAAATTTTCCTCTTCGACAAAACAAGGTAGATGCAAAAATAAAGTTCACGCTGCTGCTCTGGATTCATAAAGCCTAGTAAACGAACAAAACTCTAAAAACTTTTGTCATTACAACTTCCAGTCTCTATAGGACAGCTGCCAGGACGCGAATTAGTCCAGAATATTAAAAAAAAAAAAAAAAAAGTTGAAATGTCATCATTGGAAAAAGTACGAGTGAGAAGTCTAATTTTGAGAGGTAAGAAATCAGTGCAGGCAGTGAGGGAAACGTGACGTTTGTTTATTCATTTCTTTATCCTGTTTCTAAGTCATGTAAAGATATCTAATTTCTTATTCTCTGGAGGCATGCGGTGTATGACCTAATCGCTATTCCACGATTTTCTAAATCAAATAAGTTCAAAGTCATTGTATTTAGTCTAAAGTCCTTATGAGTCTTGAAATGATACTCAAGCCAATGATTAAAACTAATGTGTACGTTAGGATAATCATACCATTCCTTAATGTCATATCGCAGACAACTGAGAACATTGAAAAATATCGATAAATAAATATGACCAGCTTAAATTATCTCGCTTGAACAATCTTTATCGAAGCAATTCATTTAACAACACAAAGAACCACACAATATGACAATGTACAACTTCACGAAAAGCCACCAAGAGCAAGCGAAATCATCTTTTGTCACGAACAAAGCACATAGTTAGTTAGTTATCTTATTGACAAAAAATATACAATTATGAGTACAAATTTGTCCACAAAGAGACATAATACTTGTTCTCGCAAGTACACGGCCTACAAAGAAAAAATACATAAAAAAAATATAACTTCATGCGCAAATAACATAAGCCCATAAGACAATCAAAAACGAAAAAAAGGGACTTACTACAGAGAAAAAACGTCGTCACATCACTATCCAGTATCAAGTCCTAACACACATAATGCTTGAAAAAAAAGGAAAAGTTCATTTGAAGAAAAACATAAAACAGAAGACATACACACAGTCTGGAGTCAGGACACAAACACACACACAAAATCCGACAAAAAAGCTCACAGAAGAGAGAGCCCGGAGTGCAAAAAACCTCAGGCAGAATCTCAAGCAGTCATTAATTTTCGATTAGAGAGGCAGCCCCGTCACCCAGGAATGACAACAATAAATGGCACAGTGCCACATAAAGCTGCAATCAGTGCCATAATGAGCTGGACACACGGAATACTGTAGTCAGACCAAAAAAAAACCAATCTCACAAGAAAAGAATAATAATAACGCCCGTAATTCATTCACGAAGAAATTGCACATTTTCTTATTTTTCTGTGTTAATAATAGAAATGTATTAAGGTTAAAAAGATGATCCTTCGGTCTAATTTATTACCCATAATCTCCCCTGACAAAGAACGTGACCTGATGATGCTGTAGTTACGAGGTTGGTAGCGAATTATTTCTTATTATTGTGATAATTAGAAGCACTGCTGCCTTTCAACTTAAAAAACTTTCTGTCATCAGAAAACATTGCAGGTTCATATAAATACATATATACTAAATACACACACACACACACACACATATATATATTATATATATACATATGTATATATATATAATATATATATATATATATAATATATATATATATATATATATATATATATATATATATATATATATATATATATATATAGATATGTATGTATAGGATGTCCATATAAAGTCCCAGTACCATTCGGGGCAATAAATACTTGTAATGGTACTTAGGACTTTATGGACCCCAGTGTATATATATATATATATATATATATATATATATATATGATATATATATATATATACTAATATATATAGTATATATATTCATATATAATAAGACTCATCAAGAACTTGTCAATACCACGCCAAACAAACACACATTGCGCCACTCGCCTCCTTCTTGCCCTCACTTGCTGAGCCCCTGCCTTTCTTAAGCCTCTGTCACGTCATCTATGCAGCAGTTTCAAGGTCTGCCTCTCTTTCTTTGCAGCAAGATTTGTAGAGGATTCCCTAGTGCGATATCTGTTGTAATTTAGATATATTACTGTTCAATACCCAGTATTTTAGCTCCTGGGCTGTACGTAGCATACTTGTCATTCTTTCTAAGGTGTTTATGTCTGCCAATTATTTTTTTTGTACCTGATGCCTCTTACAAATAAAAATATCCCGGAAGAGGTTGTCCCCAGTCTTGAACAAAACTTCATAAACTAGGCATTTCTAGACCAACCCTTTTACCACCAGTAAAGAAACTACAGCAGTCTCTTTTCTCCTTTTGCAGCCTCCGAAGAAGTCACCAAAGAAGTACAGAGCACCTCAACCTCCGAAAAAGCCTACTTGACCTCGCCTTGACCCGTAGGCTTGTGGAAGACGATGTAAATACTTTCGCTTCAACCGCTGTCCTATCACTATGAAGGACAGTCGTAGTATTGTGTGTGGCAATTATGGATTGATACGAAATGCCTATGGGCACGTTTTGACCGACAAGATGATATGATATGATGCTGATCTACGACCTGAGAGATTTCTGACGCGCCAAGCGTCTGTACCTACGTAGAGATCACTGTAGATTACTGTAGATGGACCAGTAATCATGATACAAATGTGACTATTAACCTCGAGCAATGACGTAAACAAGATTACCTATATTGACTTATCGACTCACAAATGAAGAGAAGTACTTGAATGGAAAAAGGTTGTGACAACTTCTTCTGACACCACTGCTTTTTTGAAAATACTGATAGGTTTAGCAAGGAGCAATGGAGGGTCCTTTTCGATCTGAAACCTTGGTGTTTCATTCTTGTTTCTAATGAAAGTATGACTTCAAACGTAACTTTTATAGGATCTTCTCAGAAAGTTCCATTATCAACAAGAATCTGATGTGAATGTCCTCCATCTCTGAATGATGAATGATTTTACATAAAAGAGGTAGTGTGGATTATGACTTAGAAACTACATACAATGGTGTTTTGAACCTATAGTTTAAATGCCTTTTTGTGTAGTAATATATAGAATCTGATTCCTACTTTCAATAAGTGGGAAAAAACTGTTTCCCCATATACCTGCCAAGTCCCTTCAAAAGAAAAATATCCCCAGACATAAATTCCTTGAACAAGTGTGGAGATGCATATGTCTGGAAAGTGTTGCTTTTATAATTTAAAAAAAGAGGAAGAGAGGAAGTGACTTTTCCCTTCCTCTCCTTCCTCAATGCTCATCTGTGTGTATCCTGCACCTTTCGTTTGAATGACAAAGATGTGACCCGTAAGTCAAAGACATACCTCACATCCCGTTTCCACCACTGCCACTAAGTCTTTTCACTGCCAATCATAATCATTTTGCTCTGTTGCTCGTGTTGAGGTTTGATTACCCTCTCCCCTCACCCCATCACCACACCTTTTTATACTGCAGTTTTGTTACCCCTGCAATCAGCAGCAAGCTTGGGCATATGTGCCCCACGTAGTGTTTTGCCTAAAGTTAAGAGATGAAATCCTTCCGTGTTATACTGGATGCACCTTTGGCTCAACTGGGTCACAAACGTTGAAGGCTATATTTCATGGCAGCCCAAGAGTGACTTCAAAGCGAGCTTTAGTTTCGTAAATTTAGGACACTGTGGAATAATATGCCATGCTTATCTTAGTCCATATCTTTGGGAATGATTATTACAAGATGCTCTTTTATCCTAAACACAGATGGTCCCCTTGAAAGACTACGCTGCCAGTGTATTCTTGATAAGGGGTACTCATCTGATCCTACACATACAATGCTACGCAGAATTATCCTCAATGGATAATGTTACTAGCTAAAACTATTTCTTTATCCCACTTCATAAGAGAAAATGCTGAAAAAAATGACTTACGGTGAAATCCTCATACAGGATGCACTGACAGAATGCGAAGAGGCGCGTATCATTAAACGTGTCAAATTATTTATAAAATAATTTAACGCTTTTAGGATCATGAGAACAGATTACAAAGTATCTCATCTATTAGTAAATGCATTTTGAAATGAGGGTTTTAACTAAAAGTGACAGGAAATCCTATTCTGTAGCCCTACTGAACTACTGCATGCTAAGTGACCGATACTTCACCGAGACTAGGAAATGATATTTAGAATACTGTGACTGTCAAAATACTAAGCTGTTTACCGTATGGCGTTTACCAATGGAGTAATGATACGTGTTACTAGTAAAGCTTGCTAACACAACTCCAAATACCAACTTCTGACATTTTACACATGAATTTAGTGTTCAATACTTCTTCATTAGACAATATCAACACGACTTTACAGCCATCTGGAGATTGCTATAAGCCCGATGCAAGAACCGTGAATAGATAGATCGTGAATTACTTTAACAATAATGATAATGAGGTTATTTTCCCCACAACTGCATTATTTCGATAATGCAAGCTCTTTCGTTTTTCTTTCTTTCACAATGAGTGACTATTTTCAAACACTGCCAGTGTTCCTCGTGGCAACTTCGTAATGGTGGCTCGTCTTTTTTTTTTTTGTACATAACTATATCATGTGTATATGTATATATATAAAATGAAAGATAAACATTATGTTTGAATTACAGTTACCTCAGGTACTGTTAATTTAAAAGAGCATTCCATATGTAACGACGGAGCAGGTTCGCTAAATTTCAGTCGAATTGGACGTCAAGTTTTTTGTCAAGGTCTGAGGAAATTCCACGTGAAGGACATTTGATGGTCTACTGATTGATTGAAATATTAATCTAAAGTATTTCGAATTTCAGCCAAGAACTGCCTTCGAACTTACACCTGGAATGAGTTGTATATTCTTTTTGTGATTCTTTTTTTCCAAGTCGATGAGGAAGACTTTTTCCCCTTGTTACGTGTGAATTGCTGTAATACACTAACTGTACAGGTTCTCTATTTCGAGAGGAAATCCAAAATACTTGGGTCTTGGAGGGTACTTTAGATTAAAATCTGACCCAAAGATTTATCAAATGATAGCTCTTTTACCCCCTTCGATTTCAAGAGTGCGTCAGTGATGTTCAGATGTTTTCTGAGTTCAAGAATTGGGAAACCTAAACAAGAAACATGTTTTGAAACAATGAATAAGTTTTTATCATAGTGTTCAGCTAATGGCTTGAGTATCTGTTTGATTTTTAGGTATTTATTGAATGGTAAGGGTATCAGAAGTCGAAATAAAATTGATAAACGGTATATCAACCAAACCTTCGCGCACTTGCTTGGAAAACGGCTCGAACGAAACTGCTCCTGCATATCTGAGTCCAGTTTCATCTGCTGCAAACGTTTCTTTTGAAATCTAAGCTGTCTGTAGTCGTCTATACCAGGAAATCGTTGGGGAAAAAAAGAGCTCTGGGGCGTAGGAGAAGAAGAGAGGGAAAATGCAAGTCCTTTATCAAACGTGTGAAATTGGGATGCGTCAGCCGAGTGAACGCAGGGCATCTCAGAGGAGTGAGGACCTCCCTCATTTGTTGTGGTCCTTACGAATCCTGTGTTATTTTGTGGCTCACTCGTTAATGTAATTACTGAAAAAAATATGTTTGTGAATGACTTTTTTTATATAGGAATTTCTACTGTGATAAATATATAGATGAGCTGACACTGGATTGTTTTATTCAGCCTTGTTTCGCGAATCTTTTTTTGTCCTAGAGATACTTTGCAAAGAAAGAAGGAAATTCCTGTACTTATTGTACTTCATACATATCACTGGGCTTACAATATATTGTATCTTCCAAGAACTGATCTTCTACACTACACAAGCAATATTTATAAAAAAAATTAATTCAACTTTCCTTTACCCACGATAACTTTATTGTAAACAAAGTTGTTTTGCCAAATGATGTGATAATTTCCTATCGAAGGATACCTCACATGTTCGCCTCATCAAGACGAAATTTAACGCAACAGTTTTTCACAAAAGGAATAAGTAAATCAGAAAATTATTACCCTGACGAGAAAGAGGTATAATGCACGTTGGAAAATTCAGACCTTGCATCTGACCAAAGATATTGGAAATACGACTTCCAAAAAAAAAAACTTTATATTTCTGTGAAACAAACAATTAATATAAAGGGTATGAATTTGCAGACAACTGAAACCCATACAATAACGACGGTAATTGATTTCTGTTCGGGGAGAACCCACAAATGGGTAAAAAGTGACCCATACAGAATAGTTTTAGGAAGAAGAAAGTTTAGACAACCTCATCTCTCTCTCTCTCTCTCTCTCTCTCTCTCTCTCTCTCTCTCTCTCTCTCTATATATATATATATATATATATGTGTGTGTGTGTGTGTGTGTGTGTGTGTGTATGTGTATGTGTGTATACACATAGACACCCATAAATATATATATTTATATATCGCTATATATATGTGTATATATATATATATATACATATATATATATATATATATATACGATATCTATTATAGATATATATATATATATATAGATACATATATATATGTACACACACACACACACACACATATATATATTATATCTATATAGATATATATATATATATATATATATATATATATATATATATATATATATATATATGTATATATCTAATAAAAGGAGCCCATAAAATCACCAAAATACAGAGAAAATACTATGTTCCAGAGACTGCTGTCTCTCTCTTCAGGTAGATGATTCATCTACCATTCATCTACCTGAAGAGACAGACAGCGGTCTCTGAAATATAAGTATTTTCTCTCTATATTTTGATGTTTTTATGGGGTCCTTTTAGATGGAATTCTGTTGTAACAGAACATTTTTCAGTTACACACACACACACACACACACACACACACACACACACACATACACACACAGCACTATATATATATACGTATATATATATATATATATAATATATATATATATAGTATATACATATTATATACATAATATATATAATTATATATATATATATATATATATATATATATATATATTATATATAATATATATATATATATATATATATTGAACCCTAACCTTAGACTGACCTAGTGATAAGACTCAACTCATTAAACGCTCTAACTATCTTCAGAAACCTCCAATAAATAACATCCAAAGGACCTTTTCCACTAGAAATGGAATCCAGCAGGTGTGTTGATGGGGGAAGGGGGCCGGGAAGGGCGGGGGAAGCTATCCAATAGGTAAACATGCATAAGTGTTGATATTAAATAAAATTGCTTATTTTCTCGAGCTCAATCTAACATCTGGTTGTTTGACTCACATCACCTGGGACGCCCATACCAGCTAGCCCCCCCGCCCCCCCCCTCCCCGCCCAACATGGTAGACTGTATTATTATTATTATTATTTTATTATTATTATTATTGTTATTATTATTATTATTATCATTATTATTATTTCAATAGTTGATTTAATGTATATATATATATATATATATACTATATATATATATATATAATATATATATGTGTGTGTGTGTGTGTGTGTGTGTGTGTGTGTGTGCATATTTATATATTATATACCAATATTTATATGTATTGTACTGGTAATCTTCATAGGCACGAAGATATGTAAATTTAAAAATCCAACAGTTTCGTCCTCCACTCGACCTCCTCTTGGAGCGTTTAGTAATTTTTCTGAGCCAAAACTTTTCCTTTTCCCATGTGGAAAACAATTATATGTATATATACATATACGTAAAACATTTCTTCGTAGTAAGAAAAACCTGTATAGCAGACAATCACCGAGATATGCTTAAAAGAAGAAGGCAGAAACCTTCAAGATAAAAAATAACAAATCTATTTAACTATCTGGCACTCTGCTGCCTTAGAACACACACGTGTCACACAGGTAGATCGCCGAACACATGTAGAGGTTCAGCATTCACCGGCACCTGCATCAGGTGGGTTACACCTGACATCAGATAAAGAGAGGAGAGGAGGGAGAGGGGAGATGAGAGAGAGGAGACGGAGGAAGGAGAGGAGAGAGAGAGAGAGAGAGAGAGAGGGACAGTTATATATTCGACGTGCGATGTGAATGTGCCTCCCCTCTTCATGCGTAGTCTTGGTGAAATTTGTAGGTATGGAAAGATTGATAAATATAAATGATGTGAATATAGAGGTTATTGATGATTTATGGAATGTTGGTAACACTGAAATGTTTCCGCCTTTATGATTTTAACTAATCGTCCTTTTGTTTAAATGTACTATTGTGCAGTGCAGTCCTTCTATTTATACCTGCGAAGCTTAGAATATTGTACAGTATAGTGCAGTCATTTTGTTAATGCCTGTGAAGCTTAGAATATTGTACAGTATAGTGCAGTTCTGTAGTTTATGCCTGTGAAGCTTAGAATATTGTACAGTTCTTTTGTTTATACCTGCGAATCTTAGAATATTTTAGAGCTGTATCGTGCATTCCGACGCTAACTTGTTTTCTGAGTTATCGAAGTGGCACACACAACTTGCACCGGATGTTTACCAGATAATACGACGTCGCGTAGAGATGTGGGTGTTTTCGTGTGAGGTTGGTGACGTTCCTTGATTCAAGAAGTTCTAAATCATTCTTAATGTCATGTGTGAGTTATATTCTGCATCTTACGAGTGACGTTGAGGTTAAGGCCGTTCGAACCAGCGTTCGGGTCTTGGGATTTGGAAGGAGTGGAAGGTCAAGGAGTGTTGTGATAAGTTGTAGACTGCTTTGTGAATGAACTGTAGTGATTCTAGCTTTACTTCGTCTTTTTGTCGTGGAACTTTCGTGTGTTCGAAGAACGATTGCTGGGATGAAACGACTGGTGGGAAGAAGAAGCAGATAAGGTGGACAGATTCGTTAGTTTGGTTCGACCAGACACCAATTTACTTTCTCGAGTTTTCTGACACAAGTGTGGCTGTATTGGTCTGTTTTTCAACTGTTTGCGGTTTCTGAAAGATATTATTTGCTTTTATTTATCGCATTGTTGCTTGTAATTTCATCTAGGAATATTTTCAGTGCAAAGGTATTACGAAATTAATCTTTTATTCGTCGTGTTTTTGGTTGTTCGTTGTCATTGAAATATTTTCAGTGTAAAGATATTCCTATAAAAAGAGAAAATGGTTTCTTATCTTGAGGGCGTCTAACACGCAGGCCTATCATTTCGTAATATCTTCCAACATTAAACCAGGAATAGCTTGAGAACATTTGAGTCATTAAGCAACATTATTTTCTCTCTACTTTTTCTAAAATTAAAGCATTCGGTATTCATGTTTTCTTAACTTGAGGATGTACAACAGGCAGGACTATCATTTCGTATAATCTCTAGTATTAATCCACAACTAGGTCATAACATTTGAATAATGAAACAACGTTATTTCCTTTCTAATCCCCAAACGTTAAAACATTCTGTTGATATCACCTACATCACCGAATCCTCAAACCAGATTCAGAAGAGTGAGAGAGAAAAAAAATGAAAACAAATTGCCGAGATTTCCAGGAAAGGACTTCCATCCATCCTGACTAAATTAGAGAACTCTTTCAGACTCCTACGATAAAAGTTGCTATCGGATCGTTGCGGAAGATGAGTACGATAACCCAAGACCATCAACGCACGATAGCCTGGAGTTCCGTGGTCACTTTCAGATAGATTGCGAGTTTTATGCTTCGCTTCAAGACGTTAATGGGAGATTTCCAATGATTTTATTTTTTTGTTCATTTGGTCTTTTGGGGGGTTGTTAGGTGTCTTAACTGGACTTTTAGCTGGGTCGTTGAACTGCTTCTTGAAAAAAGCGATTTCTTATTTAGTGCACGCATTATCTGATATTTCATCTTGGCCAGCAGTAAAGGTGAGAAATCAAATAAAAAAAATATATAAAATTTGGCTTGACCACAAAGTACAGGATCCTTATAACAGGAACAAGGCTCAATATGTCCTTAAGGAAACTCTCTAATTTAAGAACTATGGATCTAACAAACTCACTTTGAAGTCTAAAACACTGAGAGCTGTTGGCGTTTGTCATGCTTTCTTAATTTCTAATCGTTTCATATAGTAAGGAGTGCTGCCTGTGCTTGTATACCTGTGAATACTTAATTTTCAGGGTTGAGTTTATTGTCACAGTAGATTCGGAGAATTATAGATGTGTCTGTCTCTGTGGGATTGGACACAGAAAGAGCATTAGGAGATGGTCGGATTGCTCCTCCCAAATCTCACACGCAAGCACACACACACAAACGCACACACACACACAAACGAACACCAAAAGGTCTCGTCTTCCCAGTGCATCAGTTTTGTCTCTTTCAAAATCTCAGCGATTTCTGGCTGTCGAGAGACCTACCTTTGGCCAAGTTTTCTTTCAAAATCTATGTACAAGTCTTTCAATATTCATGTGTAAAAGAGACGGACAAACAATCGACATAGACAGAAGTTCTGACACCCTCTCTTCTTTTTCTCTTATTTCATTTGCAACAAACCACTACAGAGAGAGAGAGAGAGAGAGAGAGAGAGAGAGAGAGGAGAGAGAGAGCAAATCACACACGAACGGAGGCACAGGAGACGACCTATAACATGAATTAAAAGAGAGAGATAGACTATAAGACAGGAGAGAGAGAGAGAGAGAGAGAGAGAGAGAGAGAGAGAGAGAGAGGACGCCCCCCATAAAATGAGATATGGCACTGGAGCCAGATATAAAACACGAAATTCTCCAAATTCTTCGCAGTTTAACCGCCTTCTAGTGAGTGCCGCTCCCTACCCCTCCAACCCCCCTCCCCCCTAAACCCTGGGGATGATGGGGGTCTTGATAGAGACTCCTCCCCCAAACCCAAATTGATCAAATATTGACTCAGAAAACATCGCCAGACCTCCGAGGACCTTTAAGGATTCGGGTTTTATTTTTATGGTAAGAGCCTGGATTGAAGTAGTACTTGTCCTCCCGTTGGAAATCAAACGGGATTTGTTTTAGAAGGCGGGTGGCGGGGACAGGGGTGGGGGGTGGGGGGGGGGGGGTGGGGGGTGCGGTGGGGGGAGGGGTTTGAGTGCGCGCACGAGCGTGTTCTCGAGGAACTTTCGAAGATAACTGGTTTTGTATTTGTTTGTCCTCTAGTGTTTTTTTGGTCTCTCTCGCTGCGTCGTTTGTTAACTGCATCAAAAATCTTTCGAAGTTCGTTGCTTTTTTGTTACTAGAGAGTTTCTCTCTCTCTTTCTCTCTCTCTCTCTACTGTGCTTTCTCTCTCTCTCTCTCTCTCTCTCTCTCTCTCTCTGCTGTGTTTTTCTTATAAAATCCTGGGTTGCTTTATAAACTGACGTACTGCATCACGAAACTCTCTCCTTCTCTCTTTCCCTGTGTGTGTGTCCCTATAAATACCAGGAATACTTTATAAACTGCATCAAGAACCTTTGAAAGGTTACCAGAGAGTTTTCTCTCGCTAGCTTTATTTTTTAAAATTATAAATACCTGGCTTCTTTTATAAACTGCAATTACAGCGACAACATGTTCAAAACATTTAAACAATTAAAACAATTTCATGCGTAAATGGGGATGTATGCAAAATTTGTCAAGCAATGGTTTTTTTTCTTTTTTTTTCTTTGTGGGTAGGGTTCAGGTATAATATTTTGGTACAATTCCTGAACGACGTCAGGAATATGATTGAATCCCAAGAGTTATTAAGTTCCATTCGTCCTTGATATATACCTCCAGCTTGAATTTTAGATTCTATTACATATCTATCAAATGTCAATATGTTCCTCTCATCATTTTGATTAACCTTTGAGTTACAATCATCTCTGTATCCTAAACTGGCAGATTTAGGCGTCCGTCGCCCGTGAATGCCCTCAAAAGACTGACGGTTTTTTTTAAGTGATGTCACGGTATTAATTAACTGCCATCCTTGAACGCAAATATGAAATGCTTACGAAGAATCTCCTGGATATTATTAATACTGCCTTTTTCTGTGTGAGTTAGCCCTGGATGGCGATTTTTTTTTATTCTAGCTTAATCTAGGGGCAGCTCTTTTCAGTAGAAGACAATCTGTATACAATACACACACATACATACATATATACATGTAAATGCTTAAAAATCACAGTAAATGCGCGTGACTTCATTAAATAAGCGAATACCTAGGGTATTCGCTTATTATACGTATATATATATACTATATATATATATATATATATATATATATATATATATATATATATATATATAGGTATATAAGCGAATACCCTAGGTATTCGCTTATTTAATGAAGTCACGCGCATTTACTGTGATTTTTAAGCATTTACATGTATATATGTATGTATGTATGTGTGTATTGTATACAGATTGTCTTCTACTGAAAAGAGGAAACATGTCTGCCCCTAGATTAAGCTAGAATAAAAAAAATCGCCATCCAGGGCTAACTAACACAGAAAAAGGCAGTATTAATAATATCCAGGAGATTCTTCGTAAGCATTTCATATTTGCGTTCAGGGATAGCAGTTAATTAACGCCGTGACATCACTTAAAAAAAACCGTCAGTCTTTTGAGGGCATTCACGGGCGACGGACGCCTAAATCTGCCAGTTTAGGATGCAGAGATGATTGTAACTCAAAGGTTAATCAAAATGATGAGAGGAACATATTGACATTTGACAGATATGTAATAGAATTTAAAATTCAAGCTGGAGGTATATATCAAGGACGAATGGAACTTTATAACTCTTGGGATTCAATCATATATATATATATATATATATATATATATATATATATATATATATATATATATATATATATACAACAAATGTCAGTTTGTTGTACAATTTTCAATTTTATCTTTTTATCCTCTTTGTATTCTTAATGTTTTCTTCTTTTGTAGAGAGAGAGAGAGAGAGAGAGAGAGAGAGAGAACTATAATGGTTATGGTTATTACCTCAGTGAGGTTAATATGCCACGCTGATATATTGCTCCCTTAATTCGACCAAGCCTTGTACCTAGAAGATTTTATGCAAGGCCAAGAAACTAATTATCATATTACGCAAGCGTTAATATCATAGACATAATAATAATAATAATAATAATAATAATAATAATAATAATAATAATAAAATAATAATAATAATAATAATAATAATAATAATAATAATAATAATATGATAAAACCGGTACTTTCAGAACAACCTTTTACAGCTACGCAGTTTTCGTAAACAAAACAAAACAGCTCGTGTGCTTCAAAACATAATTATTAAAATCACGTAGCGTGACTTTTTCATTATGGTGTTGCATAATTGTCGTATATTGTACTCCACTCTTTGCCATAGGCCTAAAAGACGAATTCTATTTCGTTCTTGGAGATTATTATCACTGAGAAACAAATCCACAGTTATGTAAATGTAGATATATTTAAATTCAAAACTTTAAGGATAGCTTTCGGGAATTTGTTCGGTTCCCCTTATCAATCAGATTGGAAAGGGCAACCGAACAGATTCCCGAAAGCTATCCTTGCAGTTTTAAATTTTGATATATGTATATTTTCATAACTGTGGATTTGTTTCTCAATTTGAAGACTCGTGCTACTAATGAGGATTTATTATTATTATTATTATTATTATTATTATTATTATTATTATTATTATTATTATTATTATTACTCAGATGATGAGCCCTGTTCACATGCAACAAGCACACCACATGGTCCATTGCCTTTAAATTCAAGCTCCCAGAGAATATTATGGTGTTCATTCGAAAGAGATAATAAGTGATGGGGAATGCAGAGAGAAGAGATCACTTAATGAAAATAAATAGCTTATCAAGTTAATGAATTATAGAAAAAACATTATTTCTTGCTGCTCTAGTGTCTTTCCTGTTCATCTAATGATAACTCAGTTAAATTGTCATTAAAATAACTGTGGTTGTTCATTGTCTGCAACAAACATAATCTGAGTCTTGATAACATTCACCATCAACTTTCTTTTGTTTTTTGTAACTGTTGATTAGGATTTCATGTGTTCTGTCATCTGGTATTTAATTTGTATTGTGGATTCTGTCGTCTGTGAGTTATTTTTTTTAATGGATTGTCACATATTTGTTGATTTTTATTATGACTTCTGTCTTCTGTTCATTAATTTTTTACAGATTCTATCTCCTGTTAGTTAATATTCTTAGGGATTCTGTTTTCGGTTAATTAATTTTTAATGGATTCTGTTTTCTGTTAATGAATATTCTTAGGGATTCTATCTTCATTTAATTGATTTCATTATGGATTCTGTCTTCTGTTAATCAATATTCTTAGGGATTCTGT
>NC_061102.1:12020944-12023444 GCF_015104395.2 Macrobrachium nipponense
TTATATATATATATATATATATATAGATAGTATACATATATATATAATATATATATATATATATATATATATACACACACATATATATATATATATATAATATATATATTATATATTATATATATGTATATATATATATATATATATATATATATATATATATATATATATATCTATATAATAGTATATATAATGAGAGAGAGAGAGAGAGAGAGAGAGAGAGAGAGAGAGAGAGACCTAAATATACCTTGTAAATCAAAGAAAGTCATCTGAGTTGTCAGAACTATGAAACAACGATTGTCTTTTAAAGAAAAAAAAATTATTTTGGATATTTCCTGCTTAAAAAATTCTCAGTAAACTCTCTTCATCCCCAGGTCTCAGAGGAGTCCCATCTTCATGTTAGAAGATGGTTGTAAGCGACGAGGACGATGGTTTTAGTGACGGACTCAACCACACCATGAGTGAGCGAGAGCGCCTGGATCATAGTGAACACGTTCTGAACCTGACCGTGGCTCTGCTCATTCTGACCATCTTCACTTTCTTCTTCGTGATCATCATTGTCATTCTGTGCTTCCAGTGGATGGAGAAAAGGTAAGCTTTCACTCTGCTGAGTCTGGAATGGAAAGATACTTCCAGTGGCTGGAGAAGTCCTTCCAGTTGTGGAGAAAAGGTAAGCTTTCACTCTCCTGAATCTGGAATGGAAAGGTACTTCCAGTGGCTGTGGAGAAGTCCCTCCAGTTGATGGAGAATAGGCAAGCTGTCACCCTACTGAATCTGGGATGAAAAGGTACTTCCAGTGGCTGTGGAGAAGTCCTTCCAGTAGACGGAGAAAAGATGAGCTTTCACTCTACTGAATCTGGAATAAAAAGGTACTTCCAGTGGCTGGAAAAGTCTTTCCAGCTGATGGAGAAAAGGTGAGCTTTCACTTTACTGAATCAGGAATGAAAAGGTACTTCCAGCGGCTGGAGAAGTCCTTCCAGTTGATGGAGAAAAGGTAAGCTTTCACTCTGCTGAATCTGGAATGGAAAGGTACTTCCAGTTGCTGGAGAAGTCCATCCAGTTCACGGAGAAAAGATTAGCTTTCACTCTGCTGAATCTGGAATGAAATGGTGCTTCCAGTTTCTCTAAAAGTCCTTCCAGTTGATGGAGAAAAGGTAAGCTTTCACTCTGCTGAATCTGGAATGAAATGGTGCTTCCAGTGTCTGTAAAAGTCCTTTCAGTTGATGGAGAATAGGCAAGCTTTCACTCTCCTGAATCTCGAATGGGAAGGTACTTCCAGTGGAGGTGCGTTCAGTGGATGGAGAAAAGGTGAGCTTTCACTATACTCAATTTGGAATGGAAAGGTGCTTCCAGAGGATGGAGAAAAGGTAAGCTTTCACTCTACGGAATTTGAAGTGGAAAGGTACTAAGCTTTCACTCTGCTCTATCTGGATTGGAAAGGAGATTCCAGCCATGGAAAAATGCTTCCAGTCGAAGAGGAAAGGATGAGCTATATCTTGGTTAAATTTGGACGGAACAGGAGCCTCCAGCCAATGGAAATGTGGTTCTAGCAGAGGCGTAAAGGTGAGAGAGAGAGAGAGAGAGAGAGAGAGAGAGAGAGAGAGAGAGAGAGAGAGAGTCTCCCTCTCTCGTGGAGGTCAAAATTGATTGATAATGTACATAAGTGAAGTCACCTCATTTTTTGAAGGATTTTTTCATTCCAGAGGATCATCTTTTCATGGCCATCATTTGCCAAATTGCTTCCTCCATTATTTTTTAATTGATACGACAGAGGATAAGCGTTTCCTAACGTTTAAAACTCTATCATTTTGTTTTTTCGTCAGCTGTGTTTATTTACGAGTGATTGTTATTGCCTTTTTTGACTTGCCTTACTAGAAGTCTTGTCCAGTTATCGTTGCAGATCGTTGTCTATCCTGTATCATACGTGATCATTTCATGTTTTTTTTCTTTCAAGAGATAAAGTTTATAACTGCACAAGACTCCATACTGCGAATTTCCCAATCTATTTCTTTCACTTTCATGCAAACGAGGGCCATTTTACCATAGGTCTTACGAGCCAAATTGCAGTGAAGGAGGGTGATTGGAAAGTAGGTAATACCAGGAGAGGTTGCTTATTAGCCCTCTAAGAATGGCTGACCTACTTCTTTGCTGTATAGATTCCAAGTTGAAAATATTCATGAAAGGTTATTTATACTCTCTTAATTACATAAATAAAAACATTAAATACACTCATTAGATCTTTTTCTTATTCACTTGTCTTTAAATTGATGAAAAATCTATTTTTAAACAGTACTTCTCATCTGCCTTTATATTTTGTGGTCAAGGCCAAATAATTTCCTTCACACTATGTAAACACCAAATCCCATTTTCTATTCAAAACGTTCCCCGTTTTCATTAACCAAAGCCTCGGTGTTTGCATATTTTTCATCAGTATCTTAGAGCCATTTTATTAATTACGTAGAACCCCATGCAGTTGAGTTTTCATCAATTTTTCCATGCT
>NC_061102.1:12030944-12045944 GCF_015104395.2 Macrobrachium nipponense
ATATTAAACTGAGTTAAGTATTTTCATCATTCATATCTGAGTTATTATCTGGAAGGAGGGCTTGGTGGGGAGGTTAATACTGATCAGGTTGAAAGAGACTGTATAAATGAATGAATAAAATATATATATATATATATATATATATATATATATATATATATATAATATATAAATATAAAATTTTATAAAAAGAAAGAAAAAGAGAGGAAAGATTTTATGACTAGGAAATATTTAAAGATGACGACTCCCGAAAAGGAACACATGGATAAGCACTGGATTACAATACCTAAATTGACATACAAAAAGAGAAAAGAAATAATTAAATTAATTAGCTTATAATAATAATAATAATAATAATAATAATAATAATAATAATAATAATAATAACGCTTGAATAAGGCGTGAATTGGATAAAAGACAAAATTATCACTGAAAGGTAAAGTTAAGTATATCTTAGTTTTACCAGACCACTGAGCTGATTAACAGCTCTCCTATGGCTGGCCCGAAGGATTAGATATTTTTACGTAACTAGGAACCCATTGGATACCTAGCAACGGGACTTACAGCTTATTGTGGGATCCGAACCACATTATATCGAGAAATAAATTCTATCACCAGGTAAATTTCTCTGGTTCCGCGTTGGCCGAGCCGAGAATCGAACTTCGGACCACCTGATTGGTAGCCGAGTCACTGAAAGGTAAAATGGTTGAGTGAGGTAGGAACTATATGATTAGTTTTTGATACTGTAACCTCACGGAGTCCATGAGTTACAATTTCTGTTTATCGAAACGTAATGTTCACCCCCTCCCCCACACAACCACCCCCACTTCTCTCTCTCTCTCTCACGCACTCACATTTTTTTGGTTCTGCTGCTATTAAAAATGAAGCCTACAGTCATTGCCAGCTGCTAGATAATTATATTTTTTTCGTTCCACTTTGAAAAATGAAGTTGGATGTAGCCTATAATTACTATATTTTTGCTCTGCTAAAAACATTTCTGTGTACACACACACACACACACAGAGAGAGAGAGAGAGAGAGAGAGAGAGAGAGAGAGAGAGAGAGAGAGAGAGACGGTGGCGGTTTTGTTGATAAAACTCCACATCTTGGAGGCTCGATAAATCAGAAATATCTTGACACCATAGATCATTACAATGTAATTCCCTTGACACTCACCTGTCGTCGCAACATAAAATGAAATTACCCTCCCACTCCCCCTCCCTCCCTCCCTCGCTCATTTTGCCCTTCCTCCACGCCTAAGAGACGTCCTCAAGTTCAGGTAAAAAGTAATTACCATACCCTCCCACCTGAATGTCACCAACCTGAGTATAACGAGAGAGAGAGAGAGAGAGAGAGAGAGAGAGAGAGAGAGAGAGAGAGAGAATAAAAAGCCCAAGTCAATCTCTCAACTCCATCAGCCAGATTTCATGTATCGTAAGACCAGTTCATTTCCATAAATTCATTAGCTCTTCTGGTAAGCCAACTTTCAATGGGGATTCCCCCGAGAGATCTTTCGCCCTCGTCCGAACTCGCTGGTGACTCCGGCTTCGGCTGCAGGTATAGCCTGACTTGAAATGACTGTTATTGAATCGGAGCTTCGTTTTGTGAGAAAATTTATGATACGTTGAGAGCCTTCGGTGCCTCGTTGTTGCGCAGGATGTTTGACAGTCCTGACTGGGGGAATCAGGTCCACGCCGTCGCGTCACGTAGTCCGCATTCGTCTCTCTTCTCTGTCCGAAGCTCCCTCCTGAAAAGGTGGAGTCATGAATGATGTTTGGGACCCGGAGAGAGAGACGTGTGGCGAGGTTTTCATCCTCATCCTCGCACCTCTTTTTTTTTTTCTTTCTTTCTCTCTTCTCTCGGTTTTTCTTCCTCTCGTTTCTATTTCGCTCATCTCTTTGCCACCTTTTCAATCTCCATTTCAGAAGTTACATTATATATGTTCAAAAAAATTTTTTTTGGGTGTGGGAGCAAGGGGAGAGGGGCGGATAGTTCCTCACCTCCCACGTTTTTCTCTGCGCGTGCGTGAACTCTTGAAAGGTCAGGTGAAGGGTCAGGTCATCCTAGGTCATCCTTGGTTAGCAGAAGGCGTTAATGCCTTGACCTCGGGCGAGAGAAAACAGCCATTTATAAAGCTATCACATCACTTAACAATATAAGCATACAAACAGGTAGTTAAAATAAACTTGTAAAAGTTGATCATAAGATAAAACACAAACAAACAATATATATATATATATATATATATATATATATATATATATATATATATATATGAATAACTTGATCACGAAGTATATAAAACGTGATGCTATGTATAAACAAAGGTTTTTTGCCACGAAGGACAAAAATGAAAAAGCGAGATAGCCAAGTACTTTCGGTCCTGTTCGGACCCTTTACTGAGGCAAAGTTTGCCTCAGTAAAGGGTCCGAACAGGACCGAAAGTACTTGGCTATCTCGCTTTCATTTTTGTCCTTCGTGGCAAAAAACTTTTATATATAATATACTATATTATAAATACTATTATTATTAATATATAGATATATATATATACTATATATATATTATATTTATTATATATCATATATATATAATATAATATATATATATATATATATAATATATATATATATATATATATATATAATATACAGATATAGATATATATATATAGGTATATACATATATATATATATATATGTAGGTCAGTGCTTGTTATTGTGGGAACAACCGTTCTGTCGTCGTTCCCTTGTTGAAGGTGCCCTCCTTACCAGTAGTGCTTGTTTTTCTTTGTAAGAGGTGACTTTTGCTCCTGCATTGTGATTAACTTTAGTCAGGTTTGGGATAGCAGAGAGTACAGATCTCGACAGCATAGCAGCTTGGAGTTGGAGAATGTGGAACTGAAGGTATTTCGCTACCTGTGGCCCTCTGCAGTTCGAGGATGGTTTTGATGGCTGAACCTTGTCCATCGGAGGAACGGTTTTGTTCCTGTTTGACAGCAGACTTGCTGTTGCCTTGACTCTGGCGATCATCTGTGTGTATTTTGGAGATGTTCCTGTTGGCCGTCATAGGGCGGGTATTTCGATGATCGTGCAGCAGTTCAATGGTGTTTGTCCTCTTGGACCCTTCGTGGTCTTGACATCTCTGTGTAGATTGTCGTGGTGTTTTTTGTACTGCACGAGGGTATGTTAAATGTAATTCTCCAGATAATGTATTGTTACCTTGTAATTTTGTAAAAGTAATTTGGTATTTGTGCTGCTTGATTTGTTATATTACCGCTTTGGCTATGGTATTTATGCTATTAAAAGTATTTAAAGACTTGCATTTATGCTGTTTAACAATTTTCTGTATTGTATGTATTTACGCTGCTTAAAGGTTTCCATGTGTGTAATGTATGACGGTTGTTGTACCATTATACTATTTAAGCTGTGGGTGCATTTCTTTATGCGGTCGTGATTTTGTTGTTGTATTAAAGTATTTAACAAATGGTTAACTCAATGTTTACTGTTCATATGATGTTTACTAAAGTAACCTTTATTTATGCTGCATCTGTTATTGACTCTTGCTATTTAATTTATTTTGGTAATTTAATTATTTTTGGACCAGACCTGACTCACTTGTATATATGTGAATAATTTAGGCCTAATAAAGTAGTTTTAAGGTTATTCTGCTGTTTTGTTGAAGTCCTTTTCCCGTTGTTGCCTCTGCCCCTGCCAGTCTTTTCAGTCCCATTATCAATTTTCTTAGTTTAATTATTTTGAACCTGTATGGAGCTCATGGCTGACCATAACAAATGGCGACCTTGCCAGGATATGGTTCTGTTTTGGCTGGTGGGGTTTGTGGTAACCTTGGGAGGAAGAGTGTGTAAAAAAAAAAAAAAAAAAAAAAAATTGAAATTTTTTTTTTTCTCTGGGTGGGGAGGTGTAAGGTTCAGTGCTTGTTATTGTTGGGAACAAACCGTTCTGTCGTCGTTCCCATTGTTGAAGGTGCCCTCCTTACCCAGTAGTGCTTGTTTTTCTTTGTAAGAGGTGACCTTTGCTCCTTGCATTTGTGATTAACTTGTTTAGTCAGGTTTGGGATAGCAGAGAGTACAGATCTCGACAGCATAGCAGCTTGGAGTTGGAGAATGTTGGAACTGAAGGTATTTCGCTACCTGTGGCCCTCTGCAGTTCGAGGATGGTTTTGATGGCTGAACCTTGTCCATCGGAGGAATGGTTTTGATGGCCTGCTTGCCGGTTTTCAGCAGACTTGCTGTTGCCTTGACTCTGGCGATCATCTGTGTGATTTTGGAGATGTTTCCTGTTGGCCGTCATAGGGCGGGATATTTCGATGATCGTGCAGCAAGTTCAATGTTTGTCCTCTTGGACCCTTCGTGGTCTTGACATCTCTGTGTAGATTGTCGTGGTGTTTTTTGTACTGCACGAGGGTATGTTAAATGTAATTCTCCAGATAATGTATTGTTACCTTGTAATTTTGTAAAAGTAATTTGGTATTTGTGCTGCTTGATTTGTTATATTACCGCTTTGGCTATTGGTATTTATGCTATTAAAGTATTTAAAGACTTGCATTTATGCTGTTTAACAATTTCTGTATTGTATGTATTTACGCTGCTTAAAGGTTTCCATGTGTGTAATGTATGACGGTTGTTGTACCTATATATTTATTTAAGCTGTGGGTGCATCTTTATGCTGTCGTGATTTTGTTGTTGTTGTAATTAAAGTATTTAACAATGGTTAACTCCAATGTTTACTGTTCATTATGATGTTTACTAAAGTAACCTTTATTTATGCTGCATCTGTTATTGACTCTTGCTATTTAATTTATTTTGGTAATTTAATTATTTTTGGACCAGACCTGACTCACTTGTATATATGTGAATAATTTAGGCCTAATAAAGTAGTTTTAAGGTTATTCTGCTGTTTTGTTGAAGTCCTTTTCCCGTTGTTGCCTCTGCCCCTGCCAGTCTTTTCAGTCCCATTATCAATTTTCTTAGTTAATTATTTTGAACCTGTATGGAGCTCATGGCTGACCATAACAATATATATATATATATATATATATTATATATATATATATATATATCTATATATATCATATATCTATAATATATGTATATATATATATATATATATATATATATATATATATATATATAATATATTGTCAGCGGGAATGACCTAAACTGGCGTACCTGTGGATGTACCTCTTGGTATAAATACCACCTTTTCTGTAACTTTTCTCAATTATCTACCTGAAGAGGGAGACAGCAGTCTATGAAATATAACATTTCTCTCTCTATATTTTTGGTGTTCTTATGGGCTCCTTTTATTAGATGGTCTGTTATAACAGAACATTTTTACCAGTCATATATATTATATATATATATATATATCATATATATATATATATATATATATATATATTCATAAACACGGGGTTCTATAATAAAGGTAAGATAACAAACTTTCACACAAACAAGCACACACACAAACACATACAATTGCCGTCTGACGATCGTTGGGAAACTTTCCCCCAATTTCGTTAGCCAAACCTTGCTCCCCTGTCCTAAACAGGTTACAAAAACCACCAGCAAACAGATTCCTTGAACCGTCCCAGTCATCAGTAACCTGATTTGTTTCCTTATCGAACAAAACAGGATCATGTCTGTTAAAGGAATGTGTGTTTTTCCCCCCCTTTTTTTTGAATCGTGGCATAACAACGTGAGACTTCAATAGACATAATGTATGTCTAGCCTTCCTTATTGATTTTCCTCAAGCAGTTTCTTTGGATAAGGCAGATAGATAGATAGACAGATAGATAGGTTTATCGACCACAAAATTAAAGCACTCTTCCATAATTACAAAACATTCCCCGTAGAGAGTGAGGGCGGGGTAGTGTCATCAGTGCACCTCACGCGGTACACTGTAGGCATAACTTATGGTTCTTTGCCGAGAACCTTTCTTAGGCCCCTAGCTGCAACGCCTTTCATTTCTTTTGCTGTACCTCTGCTCATATTCTCTTTCTTCCGTCTCATTTTCCCCCCCTCTCCTAGCAATCGTTTCAGAGTGCAACTGTGGAGGTTTTCCTCCTGTCGCATGTTTAAAACCTTTCAGCACTGAATGACCTCTTAGGTCCCAGCATTTGGTCTCTGGTCTGAATTTTATATTCTAGTTCTAATAGTTACGAAAAATTGAAAATTAAAATAGTTTCTTGTCTTACAAATGAACTGGAGAATGCGCACTAAATAATGAATTATTCTTTTTTTTGCGAGATATATAAAAACCAAAGAATTTTTTTTATAACACTTCCGAGACACAGTAAAGAAAAACTACACTCCTAAAAAATTACCTCCATACCTATTTAATAACCCTTAGTTAACTTTTCCTAGAACAAAATCTTCAGGCATACACAAAATAAAAACACATGCTGAAATATATTACAGATAAACGCAAGTACTTATAAGGGAAAAAAAAGAAGAAAAAATCTAAAATCCATACCTGCATAAGACTTATATATAAGGCAGCCTCTCTCCCTCTCTCTCTCTCTGAAAAAAAAAGAAAAAAGTCAGAATTGCCAGGGGGTTAGAGTAAAGGTAAGGACAGGTAACGGGAGCCTAATGAGTATACATCACCTGTGGTACTTCGTCGTTGCCTAGAGACCAAAGTTTGAAACGACATTTATTAGATTTTGTTATTTTAAAAGATTTTGTTTTTAAAGTGTTCTCCTCACAAGCGTGGGCGGGATGGGTTGGGGGTGGTGGTGGGGGGCGGCTGTGTTTTTAACCCGGCCGGAGATAACGGGGTGATAAAAAGGGATGATAAAATGGGTATTTGTTTTAAGCTATTTATCTTTGAATTCTCTGCACATTGCCCTCTCTCTCTCTCTCTCTCTCTCTCTCTCTCTCTCTCTCTCTCTCTCTCTCTCTTATAATCTTATAATAAATCATTACTGTATTTGGAAGTTCTCTGTTTAACTCAATATTCTATGCACAATGCTCTCTCTCTCTCTCTCTTAAAATAAATCATTACTGTATTTGGAAGTCCTCTGTTTAACTTAATATTTAATATTCTATGCACAATGGTCTCTCTCTCTCTCTCTCTCTCTCTCTCTCTTATGATAAATCATTACTGTACTTGGAACTTCTCTGTTTAACTTAATATTCTATGCACAGTGCGCTCTCTCTCTCCCTCTCTCTCTCATATAATAGATCATCATTGCATTTGGACTGGTTAGCTCAATATTTTATATGTGACTCTCTGTCTGTCTGTCTGTCTGTCTGTCTCTCTCTCTCTTCCTACCTACCTACCTAAGCCACTACCTGACCTGAAGATTCTACTCCGATGTAATCAGATGATTCCCGTAAATCAGAAACCACCGCACAGAAGACTGACTTAATGATCCAAGTAACACCATCAGATATAAAGAGCCTTTTTTCCTCTTTCCCTGCGAGAGGCGACTTCACTGTAAAGAGGGGCAGGAGGAGGAGGAGGAGGAGAAGGAGGAGGATGAGGACAACAAGCTTTCTCTCTTAAACTGTCTCGGAAATCTAGGAGGAACTCGTCCGGAGGAAAGTGGGAAGCGATGTCTCGACGTCTGGGAGAGAGGAATGAAAAATGGAGAAAATTTGGAGGAAAAAAAAAATTAATGAGATAAGAGGCTCTTTTTGTGTCGCTTTCGAGTTTGTTTTGGTGTTTTTTTAGAGTTTTCTGCTTTGAGGAGGAAGAAGAAGAAGAAGAAGAAGAAGAAGAAGAGGAGAGAGTCTTCTACTTTGGTCAACAAATACCTCACCTCTCCCCGTTCATTCGCACCCTGGCGATGTAAATAATATATAAAAAAAAATTAGAACTATAAATCACTTATCGGTTCATAACTCACTTAGGATCTGTAATGCGGCGGAGAGCATTACCTAATCACCAATTGATGCAAATGAGGGGGTCAGCGTAATTGGATTATCAATTTGATGACAAGATAATTGACGTAATCACTTTTCATTTTCAGAACTCATCGGGACGTGATTTTTCGCTCCATTATTTGCGTCGACTTTACTCACGTGTTGCGTCATTGATGTTCGTCCGTCTTTGAATCTATCGAATGATTTTCTGGTTAAGATGGAAATTGTTCCTTAAGCATTTTTTTTAGTTTTCTGTAAAAGAAAACTATTGTGCCGGCTTTGTTTGTCCGTCCGCACTTTTTTCTGTCCGCATTTTTTCTGTCCGCATTTTGTCTGTCCGCACTTTCATCTGTCAGCACTTTTTCTGCCCGCACTTTTTCTGTCCGCACTTTCTTCTGTCCGCATTTTTCTGTCCGCCTTTTTCTGTCCGCACTTTTTCTGTCCGCACTTTCTTCCGTTAGCACTTTTTCTGTCCGCACTTTCTACTGTCCGCATTTTTTCTGTCCGCCCTTTTTCTGTCCGCACTTTCTTCTGTCCGCATTTTCTGTCCGCACTTTTTCTGTCTGCTTTTTTCTGTCCGCACTTTCTTCTGTCCGCATTTTCTGTCCGCACTTTTTCTGTCTGCTTTTTTCTGTCCGCACTTTTTTCTGTTAGCACTTTTTCTGTCCGCACTTTCTTCTGTCCGCACTATTTCTGGCCCCGCCCTTTTTCTGTCCGCACTTTTTACTGTCCACACTTTTTCTGTCCGCTCTTTTTCTGTCCGCGCTTTTCCTGCCCGCTCGTTTTCTGTCCGCACTTTTTTCTGTCCACACTTTTTCTGTCCGCACTTTTTCTGCCCCGCCCTTTTTCTGTCCGCACTTTTTACTGTCCGCACTTTTTCTGCCCGCTCTTTTTACTGTCCGCAATTTTTCTGTCCGCGCTCTTGCTGCCAGCACTTTTTTCTGTCTGCAATTTTCCTGCTCGCCCTTTTTCTGTCCGCACTCTTTTCTGTCCGCCCTTTTCTGTCCGCTCTTTTCCTGCCGGCCCTTTTCCTATCCGCACTTTTTTCTGTCTGCACTCTCCCGTTTCGCCTTCAGATCTTAAAAACTACTGAGGCTAGGGGCGTACAAATTGGCATGTTGATCAGCCACCTTCCAATCATACAAACATAATGAATTGCACCGCTCTAATCTCAATATTTTCTATGAGCAATACCAAGGCGCCAGTAGGGACAACTGGCGGCTGTAATCAAAATTAATGACGCATGACGTCATAAATCCTAACCGATGGGAACACGATTCTTCTTTCTTTAACGCGAAAATTGATCGATCTTTGTATGACAGATATGAAAAGATCTGTATACAAAGAATTACATTGTTAATTTTACAACTAATTTCAAATAATTTATAATGTTTTATTAATTATTCTTAAAATTGTAGATTCATCACTCCTGCTGAGTGACATAAGATCTGTTTACAAAGAGAGATTAGAACATAGTATGACTTATATAGCGTTAATGTTACATTATTCAGACCAGTTCAAAGGTAAGTAAATAAAAAAAAACTGAACATATAACAGCATTTTTCAATGTTGACTTTTTTATTTATTTATTTATTTATTTTTTAGTAACATCACCACATTTTCAGGAAATGTTGCTGAGTGAGAATGAACAGAATTAGGAGTTTTGAGAGATAGGAATATCAAAAGGAAAGTGTGATCACGAAGAATACCCAAAGAGAAAAATGAATTTGACGCGTAATACTTCGCTAATTAGCGAAATTTTTGACGTTTAATCCCACAAGCATTGCAACAGTTTTTGACGAGTGGCATCAATCCTTGCACTATATCGCTTTTTTTTTTTTTTTTTTTTTTTTTTTTTTTTTTTTTTTTTTTTTTTTTTTTTGTTTTTTTTTTTTTTTTTACAGTGAGGGGTTAAAAGGACCTCTTTCACCAGAGAGCCCTTGGGCGTTTTACGCGTGTTTAGCTTTCATCAACGAGATAAAGTTCCATTACAGAGGTCTGGAAGTGAATAGGTCTTCTAAAAAAAGCTATATTCCGCTAGGGCAGGTAAAGTAAGCATTACTTTTTCCCTGTTAACATTTGTTCCCTGTTGTAGTTTTTGTGTAAGCCTGATGTATGAAGGTGTGCGTCATATACCAGGCCTTTATAATCCAGCCTCCTCTCTCTCTCTCTCTCTCTCTCTCTACCTATCTATCTATTTCTCTCTATGTTACTTTCCGGTGATACAACATATTAATTCTTTTTAATTCTTTCTGTATATCTGTTGTATACTTATATATATATATATATATATATATATATATATATATATATATATATATATACATAGATATAGTATATATGTGTATATATATATATATATATATATATATATATATACATATATATAGTATATATGTATATATATTATATATATATATATCATATATACAAAGTAGATAAAGCTTAGAACCTGCTATTATCACATCTTGCCAAGAGCTTTATGAAGTATCTGTGAAATATTTAATTAACAGAGCTGCAATATTCATTGCATAACATATGCCATGTTATGAAAGGGTCGTTCGCTTTTGAATGTCTAACTAAATATTTTTTTTTTTGCAACGGCAGAATTTCCTCAAAACAAAAAAAGAAAAGTGCAATTAGCCAGTTCTCTCTCTGTATGAATTTCATTGGCTTTTTCAACAGAATTTAATGGAAAAGGATAGAGTTATTTATAAGGACGAAATAGGGCGGACAAAGCTCGTTATAGCTGTGAAGTTCAAATGCTTAATCAACCATCACAGTTCCTGTTTATAACTGTTCATTTTATTATAATAATATACGTTGCTAAACGTCCGTTCATAAGCATGCTTGTGATGTGTAATGCGTATTTACATTGGGGAGTCTGTGTACAGTTTCTGTGTTTATGTACTCATGCTGTGTACCTTACAAATAGATTGCATTCTTTACTCAAGAGGATGAACCACTAGAAGCGTGTGTATGTGTGCGTGTTTCTATACGCTCATACGACGGATATCTCTTTTAGTATACACACAGTCTTGAGTTAGCAAATTCATTCATATCTTCATCATCAGTAAACATATTACCAACTTGTACGACTGTCGCACAAATACTGATTATTTAATCGTATATTTTGAAATGAAATATGACAACTTCTCAAAAGCGTGTCACGGATATTCAAGGTCGCTGGTTGTTAGCAACTAATTTATCTTGATGACCTGTTGTTTGAGCGTAACCTTAGGTCAGTTTTATGCAAATCATAATATCTTAGATATTCAAGACTTTTGAGGGAACATATAAAAGTACTTTCAATTAAATATGTGAAAGTAGGTATATATGTTGCAAGTGCCTTTTCTTAGATGTCTATCAGATCCGCCGAAGAGAGTAAAAAAAATCTATTTACAAAATTTAGTTAAGCCAATTTTTTCCAAGTGGATTTTAATGTGAAAAATTAAAGAAAAGGTTTGGGCTCTAATGAAGGTTCAGACGGACCTTATCCATCCTGCATGTAAATAAAGAATCGTTAGGTATAGGTACTTTGATCATCACAGAGATTGTGGATGAAATAGATTAACAATTGGTGGACGCAGAACACAAAGATACCTGCGCTGTTTACAGGTGAGAGTGACCTAGTTTTCCCATTTCACTTAAAGGGTCACTGATGGTTTCAAGAGCCAAAGGAGTTTGAAATCATAATATGATAGCAGATTTTTTTTAAAACTATAACTGTAATAATTCAATCATATGTACGTCGAGTGATACAGTTGACAGTAATCAGAATCATTTGGCTGTTGATGTAAAGTGTTCCTCCATAAATAACCAGGAGTTATATACGATGACATAACAACTGGCATTGCTCTACAAAATCAGAAATAGTCATCCATTCTCTGGAATGAACAAAGAATCTTTGGCTAGAAAACTGATGTTATCTTAGGAGAACCCACATATCTATGAGTGCCAGTTTATACACGTACCTATAGGCCAATAGGCAGCCGATTTGATGGACGTGCTTCATCCTACAATGAGTGCTTGAAATTGAAGCACGTTCAGAACCAAGGTATCTACGTATGAGTTTCAGAGCTTCCTCTTCTTCTTCTTCTTCTTCTTCTTCTTGTTATTATTATTATTATTATTATTATTATTATTATTATTATTATTATTATTATTATTATTATTATTATTATTATTATTATTATCATTCATTGTTTTAACAAAGCGACTAATGAGTCATCCTTAGCGGAAAAGGAATGACTTATGGTATTAATAAATGAGCGACTCAAAACTGGGCAAATATGAAGCGCTATACATCCCAAAACTGGTAGATGATAATTTTCAAGAATATGAAAGCAGACAAGGCAAGCAAGCAAGATTTGTAAAGAAGGAAGACTATTCTCTCTCTCTCTCTCTCTCTCTCTCTCTCTCTCTCTCTCTCTCTCTCTCTCTCTCTCTCTCTCTAACCTCATTGCATCACTCTGTTGATTGGCAATAGCCCTGAAAATCCATATACCCCCATTGTTCGCGTACCGTGTTGTTAATTAATTACTTTATGAGGCAGGCATCGAGGGGACTTGGCCTAGCTTTTATTGAAAAAAAGTAAATAAGAGATTGCTTTTTTTTCCCGGTTCCAGGTGGTGGTGGGGGGCGGGGGAGGGGAGAGGGAGGGGATTGAGTGGGGTGGGATTTAGCTGATCCACTGTTCCGTGCAACAGTAGTTTGCTGATCCTTCTTAAATTCCTTCCTATGGCTGCTTTAGATGCGCTTGAACATTAGTGACATATTAGTGACATATTCCTCTTCTCAGGTATCTTAATTTACCTGATCCTTTGGACTGTGTAAATCATCCTAGGGATGATTTAGATTCGCTTAAATATCAATTTCATAATCTCTCTTTCCAGCTGGCCACCTTACTCAAATATTAGTTAAATGTTCCTCTTTCCAGGTAGGCTAACTACTCCACCTTACTCAAATATTAGTTACATATTCCTCTTTCCAGGGGGCTAACTATCCACCTTACTCAAATATTTAGTTACATATTCCTCTTTCCAGGGGGTAACTATCCGTTACATATCTCCTTCCAGGGGGCTAACTCCACCTTACTCAAATATAGTTAACATATTCCTCTCCAGGGGCTAACTATCCCCTTACTCAAATATTAGTTTACATATTCCTCTTTCCAGTGGGCTAATTATTCACCTTACTCCAAATATTAGTTTAACAAATAATTCCCCTTTTCTTTCCAGTTGGGGGCTAACTATCCACCTTTAACTCAAATATCAGTTTACATATTCCTCTTTCCAGGGGTGGGCTAACTATCACCTTTATCAAATTATTAGTTTAACATATTCCTCTTTCCAGGGGCTAACTATCACCTTTACTCAAAATAGTTACATATTCCTTCTTTGCCAACCTTAAACAAATACCACCTCCTTACTCAAATTTAGCATTACATATTCCTCTTTCCAAGTGGGCTAACTACCACCTTAACTCAAATATTAGTTACATATTCCTTTCCAGGGGGCTAACTTCCACCCTTACTCCAAAATATTGTAACATATTCCTCTTTCCAGGGGCTAACATCCACCTTACTCAAATATGTAGTAACATTATCCTCTTTCCAGGTGGGCTAATATCCAACCTTACTCAAATATTAGTTACATATTCCTCTTTCCAGGTGGGCTAACTATCCACCTTACTCAAATATTAGTTACATATTCCTCTTTCCAGGTGGGCTAACTATCCACCTTACTCAAATATCAGTTACATATTCCTCTTTCCAGGTGGGCTAACTATCCACCTTACTCAAATATTAGTTACATATTCCTCTTTCCAGGGGGCTAACTATCCACCTTACTCAAATATCAGTTACATATTCCTCTTTCCAGGGGGCTAACTATCCACCTTACTCAAATATTAGTTACATATTCCTCTTTCCAGGGGGTCACTAACACCTTACTCAAATAAATTCCAGTACTAGTTCTTCTTTTCCACGGGGGCTAACTATCCACCTTTACTCAAATATTAGTTACATATTCCTTCTTTCCAGGGGGTAAATATCCACCTTACTCCAAAGGGATTCAGTAATATTCCTCTTTCCAGGGGGCTAACTATCCACCCTTATCAAATCATATAAGTAACATATCCTCTTTCCAGGGGGGTAACCTATCCACCTTACTCAAAATTAGGTGTAAACATACCTTCCTTTTCCAGGTGGGCTAACTATCCACCTTACTCAAAATATTTAGTTACATATTCCTCTTTCCAGGTGGGCAAATATTCAACCTTACTCCAAATATTAGTTACTTAATTCCTCTTTCCATGGTGGGCTAACATCCACCTACTCAAATATTAGTTACATATTCCTCTTTCCAGGTGGGCTAACTATCCACCTTACTCAAATATTAGTTACATATTCCTCTTTCCAGGGGGGCTAACTATCCACCTTACTCAAATATCAGTTACATATTCCTCTTTCCAGGGGGCTAACTATCCACCTTACTCAAATATTAGTTACATATTCCTCTTTCCAGGGGGCTAACTATCCACCTTACTCAAATATTAGTTACATCCATCTTTCCAGGGGTTAAACTATCCACCCTTAATCAAATATTAGTGGAAAACTAATATCCACCTTACTCAAAATATTAGTTATATTCCTCTTTGATGGTGGGCTAACTATCCACCTTACTCAAGTATTAGTTACATTATTTCCTTCTTTCCAGGGGGCTAACTATCCACCTTATCAAATATCATTAACATACCTCTTTCCAGGGGGCTAACCATCCACCTTACCTCAAATATTAGTTACATATTCCTTCCTCTTTCCAGATTGGGTAACTATCCACCTTACCTCAAATTTATTATTCATTATTCCTTTCCAGGGGATGGGCTAACCTATCCACCTTACTCAAATATAGTTTACAAATTATTTCCTCTTTCCAAGGGGCTTAACATCCACTTAATCCAAATATTAGTTACCATATTCCTTTTCCAGGGGGCTAACTATCCACCTTACTCAAATTATTAGGGTTACATAATTTTCCTCTTTCCAGATGGCCTAACCTTATCCACCTTACTCCAAATATTAGTTACAATATTTCCTCTTTCCAGGG
>NC_061102.1:12050944-12055944 GCF_015104395.2 Macrobrachium nipponense
AGAAGAGTATTGCTGCGTCGTCCATATATATTATTATTATTATAAATTTATATATTATATAATATATATACTAGTTTATATGTTATATTATTATGTACGATGATATTTATAAACATGACATACATAGACAGTATCACATAGTATAAACATATAAACATACATACATACATACACACACATATATATATATATATATATATATATATATATATATATATATATATATATATATATATAGTATTTATATATAGCCGTGTGTGTATTCTAACCAAACACACAACACCCACATCCGTGCAATAAGCGAACACCTACAGTAACTGTAATCCAGTCCCAAATCCTCTGTAGTTTATTAAGCTCAGTCCTGCCGGTTTGACCATTCGCTGGCTAAAGAGGCTGTAGAGGCATTGAATCCCAGGCAAATGAACACAGAAGCCACCCCGGATGGAAGCGGGGCATATCAAGCTACTGCTGCCATCTATGGAGGGGAGATGTAATTAACATGCTGGTGTAACGAAGCGTCGGCAAGGTTATACCTGGGATCACCTTTCGATGTTATTGAAGTGAGTGACTCTCGTTCGTTTACGCTTTGTCAAGCGTCCTGGTTTTCAGCTTAGTTTTGGTTGTGATTTAGACTGTTTCAAGTGATTGGTTTCGTATTAAATGTGTTTTTTTATTTATTGTTTGGTTTTTATTCAAAGTTTTTACATCGAAGGTTATTGGGTCAAGTATAAAACTGAATTAGTATATCAATAAGATAACGCTGAAAACTATTTATTATTATTATTATTATTATTATTATTATTATTATTATTATTATTATTGGCGAAACAAACCTACACCTATGTAAATGTACATATATTTAAATTTAAAACTTTAAGGATAGCTTAAGGGGAACCGAACAG
The DNA here is from genome assembly GCF_015104395.2 of Macrobrachium nipponense. Lineage (NCBI taxonomy): Eukaryota > Metazoa > Arthropoda > Malacostraca > Decapoda > Palaemonidae > Macrobrachium > Macrobrachium nipponense. The sequence continues at coordinate 12,051,847 of NC_061102.1, forward strand.
ATTCCCGAAAGCTATCCTTAAAGTTTTAAATTTGAACATATGTACATTTACATAACTGTGTATTTGTTTCTCCATTTGAAGACTCGTGCTACTTCTACTACTTCTACTACTACTACTACTACTACAACTACTATTATTATTATTAGTATTATTATTATTAATTTTCTTTTTTTTTTTTTTTGGTGTGCCACAGTCCTCTAATTCGACTGAGTGGTATTTACAGTGTGGGGTTCCGGGTTGCATCCTGCATCCTTAGGAGTTCATCACTTTTCTTACTATGTGCGCCGTTCCTAGGATCACACTCTTCTGCATGAGTCCTGGAACTACTTCAGCCTCTAGTTTTTCCAGATTCCTTTTCAGGGATCTTGGGATCGTGCCTAGTGTTCCTATGATTATGGGTACAATTTCCACTGGCATATCCCATATCCTTCTTATTTCCATTTTCAGGTCTTGATACTTATCCATTTTTCCCTTTCTTTCTCTTCAACTCTGGTGTCCCATGGTATTGCAACATCAATGAGTAATATACTTTCTTCTTGATTTTGTCAATCAACGTCACGTCTGGTCTATTTGCACGTATCACCCTATCTGTTCTGATACCATAGTCCCAGAGGATCTTTGCCTGATCGTTTTCCATCACTCCTCCAGGTACCACTTATTACTGCAAGGTACCTGGTGTTTCTTGCACAGGCTCCAGTGGAGGGCTTTTGCCACTGAATCATACCTCTTTTTGCACTGGTTCTGTGAAAGTGCCGGACATTCGCTTGCTATGTGGCTTATGGTCTCACTTTTCGTATTGCACTTCCTACATATGGGAGATATGTGATTTCCATCTATCGTTCTTTGAACATATCTGGTTCTTAGGGCCTGATCTTGTGCCGCTATTATCATTCCTTCAGTTTCCTTCTTGAGCTTTCCCCTCTGTAACCATTGCCATGTGTCATCACTGGCTAGTTCTTTAGTCTGTCTCATGTATTGTCCGTGCATTGGTTTGTTGTGCCATCCTCTGTTCTGTTTGCCATTTTCTCCTGTCTCTGTAATATTTCTGGAGTCTTCGTCTACTTTTATCACTCCTTCTTTCCTAATGCACTCTTGAGCCACTCGTCTTCACTGGTTTTCAGATATTGCCCCAGTGCTCTGTTCTCGATGTTGACGCAGTCCTCTATGCTTAGTAGTCCTGTCCCTCCCTCCTTTCGTGTTATGTATAGTCTGTCCGTATTTGCTCTTCGGTGTAGTGCCTTGTGTATTGTTATATGTTTCCTAGTTTTCTGGTCTATGTTGCGGAGTTCTGCCTTCGTCCTTTTTTCCACTATTCCTGTATCTGATTACTGGCACTGCCCATGTGTTTATGGCTTTTATCATATTTCGGCGTTGAGTTTCGACTTCAGTATCACCTAGAGTCTCTGCATATATTCTTTCCTGATCGTGTCCTTCATCTCTTGGTGTTTTATATCCCTCCTTTCATTATTCCCAGGTATTTGTATCCTGTATTTGATGTTGACTAAGGCACATTTTTCTATTCCAAACTCCATCCTGATGTCCCCAGATACAATCCTTACAGTCTGGATTAGGGTATCTATTTCCTTGATGCTCTTACCATACAGCTTGATGTCGTCCATGAACATCAGATGGTTAATTCTGTTGCCTCTATTCTTGAGTTGGTAACCAGCATCTATCTTCTGCAGTACTTTTTGTCATGGGAATCGTGGCTACTCCGAAGAGTAGTGGGGACAGTGAGTCGCCCTGGAAGATCCCTCTCCTGATATTAACCTCTGCTAGTCTTATTCCAGAGCTTGTAAGTATAGTCTTCCGGTTGCGCATTGTATTTTTGAGGAAGCTGATGGTGTTTTCCTCTGCCCCATATATTTTCAGGCATTCTATTAGCCATGTGTGTGGTATCATGTCGAAGGCTTTCTTTAAGTCTATCCATGCCATGCTTAGGTTGGTTTTCCTTTTCTTACTGTTCTTCATTACCATTTTGTCTATCAGGAGCTGGTCTTTTGTGCCCCTACACTTCCTTCTGCAGCCTTTCTGTTGGTGAGGATGGTGTTTGTATCCTCAGGTAGTTGTATAGCCTTTCGCTGATGATACCTGCTAGTAACTTCCACATTATTGGTAGGCAGGTGATAGGCCTGTAGTTACTGGCTATGTTTCTCTTACTCTTGTCTTTCTGAACTAAGGATTATTATTATTATTATTATTATTATTATTATTATTATTATTATTATTATTATTATTATTATTATTGAAAGATATTGCTGCATCAGCTGCATTTAACTTGTAAATAGTCTTCGCTATTTTTCTATTAATTGCTTTCTCTCTGATATTACAAATGGCGAGTATTGCGCCGATATTACTCATCAGGAGGAGTCAATTTCAGGGATATTGCTCACAAATTTATTTGTCACAATAAATAGTTAAACACAGGTCAAAATATAAGACGAATTAGTGGCCAACTAATTCGTCATATTTTGACCTATTTGTTTATGTATTTATTGTGACAAATAAATTTGTGAGCAATATCCCTGAAATTGACTCCTCTTGATGAGTAATATCGGCGCAATACTCGCCATTTGTAATATCAGAGAGAAAGCAATTAATAGAAAAATAGAGAAGAGTATTTACAAGTTAAATGCAGCTGATGCAGCAATATCTTTCAATAAGACTTGTTTGAAATAGGGTCTCCTTCCAATATTATTATTATTATTATTATTATTATTATTATTATTATTATTATTATTATTATTATTATTATTGTTGTTATATTATTATTATTATTATTATTATTATTATTATTTATATTATTATTATTGGAGAAATAAATCCACAGTTATGTAAATGTACATATATCTAAATTTAAAACTTTAAGGATAGCTTAGGGGGAACCGAACGACCCGATCCCGAAAGCTATCCTTAAAGTTTTAAATTGAAATATATGTGTATTTACATAACTGTGGATTTATTTCTCCATTTGAAGACTCGTGGTGTTATTATTATTATTATTATTATTATTATTATTATTATTATTATTATTATTATTATTATTCAGAAGACGAACCTTACTCATATGGAACAAGCCTACCCCAGGGGCCAATGACTTGAAATTCAAGCTTCCGAAGAATACCGAGCTAACTAGAATGAAGTACCAGAAGGTAACGGGAAATGCAGAAAGGCGAGATAACTTATCAAAAAAGTAAAAAATAAGTTAACCAATGAATAAACAAATAGAGAACAGTGTAAGTAAATTATTAAAATTGCAAGACATCGGTAAATAAGAATATTGTTGTGGGGGGTCCTTGACAATCGAAATTTTGGAGGAATCCTTGGGCCAAAAACGATCCCCCTAAGATGCGTATTCAAAGTTCCTTACTCCATAATGATGGTCAAATATGGACGCAAGATTATGCATCTTTACTCTGTGGCCCTAGTCACTAACGTGGCCGGGAAAAGAAAGAGGTATATTGATTAGATAAATAGATATTTAGGCTCGTAGCGGGACGAGACGACAATAGATACAGATAGATAGATAGATAGATAGATAGATAGATAGATAGATAAAGGCATATTGATTAGATAAATAGATATTTAGGCTCGTAGCGGGACGAGACGACAATAAATACAGATACAGATAGATAGATAGATAGATAGATAGATAGATAGATAGATAAAGGCATATAGATTAGATAAATAGATATTTAGGCTCGTAGTGGGACGAGACGACAATAGATACAGATACATAGATAGATAGATAGATAGATAGATAGATAGATAGATAGATAGATAAAGGCATATAGATTAGATAAATAGATATTTAGGCTCGTAGCGGGACGAGATGACAATAAATACAGATACATAGATAGATAGATAGATAGATAAAGGCATGTAGATTAGACAAATAGATATCTAGGCTCGTAGTCGGACGAGACGACAATAGATACAGATAGATAGATAGACAGATAGATAGATAGATATATAAAGGCATATAGATTAGATAAATAGATATTTAGGCTCTTAGTGGGACGCGACGACAATAGATATAGATAGATGGATAGATCTATAGATAGATAGATAAAGGCATTTAGATTAGATGAATAGATA
>NC_061102.1:12060944-12078444 GCF_015104395.2 Macrobrachium nipponense
ACACTCAGCCATCAATCATTCTTTCCGACGGTTTTGTCCACACAGGACGAAACTAAAACACAATAAAAAAAAAGAAAAAAAGTGTTGTAGCCATGAATTCATCGTCAGCTGCGGTGTTTCAGAGAACCGAGCAGGGCCAAAAATTCGTAAAGGAACGATGAGTAACTGTAAATGCTTCCCGGAATTGAACTCAGTTTCCAAGGGAGAGAATAAGAGGAATATATATATATATATATATATATATATATATATATATATATATACACATATACATTCAAAACTTCATTCCACGAGGTTTGCATTGCAATGTCTTTTTTTCTCTTATATACAGATTTACTTTTGAAGCGTTTGGTCACATGCAACGATTCTCACTTCTGCCTAACTTTCCCTTTTCGTTTTTGCTCTTCCTCCTCCTCCTCCTCTGAGTTTGCGTCCGCTTGTGAAGCTGACAATAAAAATTGGATACAGGTCTCTTCATTGAAACCCATCATCTACTACGTCATCAAGCTGCTTACCCGTCAACGCGTCATCGTCGACTTTCTTCTTCACTTCCCCAGACGCCAGGAATTGACTCGTCGGTTCACTGAACCTGGCGTCGTACCTTTGCCCAGGTGACGCAAGGAGCTAGTCAGATCCCTATAGCTTCGGTGGGTGTCGCATACTCGCAAGATTAGGTCACCTGGGTAGCGGTAATGGAGGGGGAGTACTGTGTAATCCTGCCGGTCGTGTTTTCCAGTTAATAGCCGACTCTCTCTCTCTCTCTCTCTCTCTCCATGCTGCTTTTCAGGCCTTCGATAACATGATCATTATGCCATTTATGCGTGTAATACAGTGTCTCCAATTTGTTTTCATCTTGATCGTGTATATTATATATATACATATATATATATATATATATATATATATATATATATATAAATTATATATATATATGTGTGTGTGTGTGTGTATACTACATACATATATACATAAGAATATATGTATATATATATATATATATATATATGTATGTTTCCTGGCTGTTTTTCATTTCAGCATTCTTCGAGGAATCCAGCGCTTGTCTCTAACCGACCTGTCTCTAACCGGAAAGAGCAGAGATTAACAATTCATTACCGTGCCTTTTAAGATGGCTCGGCCACCTACGTCTTTTGTGCACTCCCATCACACACCACATCGGCAACTGGTATATACTAGTTCATAATGTTTGCAAGATAGCCCCTACAACACATATTTCGACTACCATTATGGCTACCATAACTGCAATCAATGGAACTGTGTAGTGTTCGATGAAGAAGAATTCATCCTCGTCATTATCCTCTAGCGGTGGAACTGTAACCGTTTCCAATGTAGGCGGAACTTGAACTGCCTCGTGGTTCCATGAAATGATGAAAGTGTTTCACGAACACCTTTGTTGAATAATTGTAGATCCCGGCTGAGCGCGTGAACCATCTCGAAACAACTCAGCATTCGCCATTATTCCGCGTCTGCGACCCCTGTAGGTGTATCCAACACCCCTGTTGCTGAACTGTAGATTCGACTTCTTCCGATGAAGGAATCGTAACCGCCAATTCGTTGTCAACTTGAAATATCCCGTGGCTCCCATGCAAGTGCGTCTCGAACCCGCCTCTTAGAAGATTGTAGACTCCTGATTTGTCCCAGAATGTATCCTGAGACGATCCACCGACGACATCTCGTCCATTGCAAAGGCGATCCGTAACATCGCCGCTCGTGTGTAGATCTGACCTCTGGTACTGTAGAACCAAGCTGTTTCCGTCGTCACCCTCGCGTGAAGTTTGGAATTCTCTAAAGTCATCGTGTGTCCGTATTTAAAAAGTCTACATGATCACAGAAGAACTAAAGTCTTGCTTTAATACACGAATCCGTCAGCAACTAATATACCCAATCTCATAGTCAATTATTAAAATTTCCTCACTAAAACAAAATATAATCTTTACCCACTGAATCCTCATAACTAATCCTCTATCTGACAAATATACCATCAAAAACCCACATAATGCCTATACAGCAAAACTCTGTAATGTTTATACAGTTAACTTCCATCAAATATAATGCAAATATACCCAGATAAATTCTGCCTCCTCTCCATAACAGGAAAGAGCTGAGATTAACAATTCACTACCGTGCCTTTTAAGATGAAAGATATGCTATTACTATATTTACATATAAGTAAATTAACACACACACACACACACACACATGATATATATATAATATATATATATATATATATATATATATATATATATATATATATAATATATAATATCTATGTATATATGTATTTCGTTTCTGTTCTTGAATTGTAAGTAATAGCATGATTATTCTAGTATTATTATTATTATTATTATTATTATTATTATTCTCGTAGGTCATCTTCATAGCTGGTAAGCAGTAGAAGTGAAAAGATGGTGTTTGCATGCCGATATTTCTAGCGGCTCGAATCCTAGAGCTGTGTTCTCATTGGTCGAGCCGGTCTAGAGCGAAGTCTGGGATCTCTCGTCGATGGTTGCAGGGATTTAGCCGTGCGAGCGCTCGAGTAGTGTATCCGGAAATGAATGTCTGGAGTCCTACCTGCAGCAGGAGTCCTATATCATCCCGCTGGTGCTCCTGGATATTTGCCATTGTTGGGTGGTCGTTTGTTGCTGATCTTCGGGCGGCGCGTGGTAGGGAGGAGAAACGTTTCTTGGGTAATGTTCAAGTTAGGTTTCTCCTTTCCTATATGGAGGGCTTCCAGGATTCGCAAACGTCGGGGATCAGTAGTTTGGTCAATTATTTCGATATTAGGTATAATATCACTCCTTTTTATTCTTACGTTATGGGCATTCCTGGGGTGATTATAGATGGTTCCTTCTTGGGCGTGGGAGGAGATTTTCTTGGATAATCGCATGGTGGTCATGCCGATGTATTTGCCGAGGCATCCTCGGATGGGGCACGTGTATCGGTAGACCACGTTTGTCTTCTTCAAGGGATCCTGCAGGGGAGCCTCTGGGTTGTTCCTCATCACCAGGCTGCTGGTCTTCTTCGTTTTATAATATATTATTAAATTAATGGTCTTGTCTTGATTGGTGGGGGTGACGTTTCTCTCGATGATGGTCTTGAGGGCTTGCTCGTCCTCCTTATACCTTCGGTGGAAGTGCCCTTTGTAAAAAAGGTTGATGGGCTCTGGGATGTCGTCGGGGCGGGGTTCCTGGAGGTACCAGTCTTCAACGTTCTTTGCTATCACAGCATCGACGTCGGGATTAGTGTGTCCGTTGTCGACGAGGACCTGGGCCGTTCGTTCCAGTTCGCTGTGTTTGTGTGTCGAACCAGGAAGAGCAGTGCGAGAGGGCCCACCTGACGAAGGCGCTGATGGTGGAGCGCTTATACCTCTCATGGCACTCGCTCTCTCCGTTCATACACATACCCAGGTTCGTTGGCTTCGTGAACACGTTCGTGCGGAATCGGGTGTATTGGTGTTCTTGCTGGCTCGACCAAGGTCGACGTCGAGGAAGGGGAGGCGGCGGTCTTGGCAGTGTTCTATCGTAAAGGAAAGGCAGCTGTGATCATGAAATGCACGTCGAAGCTGTTCTATCTCTTCCTGGGGGTCGGCGCTGACGAAGGTGTCATCGATGTAGCGCACATACATCCTTGGCTTGCTGGAATTCTGGAAGACCCTCTCTTCGACGGTCTCATGTAAAAATAGGCGAAGAGGACTCCAAGGGGAGAACCCATCGCCACCCCGTCGATCTCGGTGTACATGCGGCTGCGGTGGTCGGAGAAGGGGGCCTTCTTAGTGCAGATTTCCAGCAGGGCACGAAGGTCATGTTCATGGATGTTTAAGAATGGTGTATCGGGGTCCCTGTATACCTTGTCCAAGATCATTTGAATGGTCTCATCGACGGGAACGTTGGTAAATGAGGACTCCACATCCATAGAAGCGATACATCCTTCGGCGGGCGTTACTCGTAAGGCTTCCAGGAACTCGGCCGACGACTTTAAGCTGTAGGTATCCGGGAAGTACGGGGTCAGAATGATGTTGAGCCTCTTGGCCAACAGGTACGTTGGGGCAGGGATCTGGCTAATAATTGGGCGAAGGGGGTTTCCTTGCTTATGGGTCTCGACGTTCCTGTAGATGTACCCCAGGTTATAGTCGCCCGTGATAGGTGGTAGATAAAGGGCGTTAGAGGCGGCGTTGACCATCTCTATGATCCGATTTGCCTCACGTTTGATGTCGTCGACGGGGTTCTTGGTGATATTGCTGAATTTCGTGGTGTCTGCTAGGATTTCTTCTATTCTCCGATGATATTCTTCGGTCTGGATAAGTACGAAGGCGGCACTCTTGTCCGCCCTACGTACAGTGACGCCCTCTCGTTTCTTTAACTGCTTGGCTGCTTCCCTCAGGTCACAGGTGATGATACCGCTGCGGTAGTCTCCACGGTCTGTGAGGGCCTCGGCAAGCAGAAGTGGTTGAAGGGCGTCAGTCGTTCGTAGGTTCCCAAGGTCTTCTTGCTTTTGGATGCCATCGAGGAGATATTCTATTTCTAGTCGTTTATCCATCGGCTTCGGTTGCGTGATGAAATGGCAGTTAAGGCCCCCATCCGTAGGATCTTGTCTTCCTCTGGCGTAGGGACGTGGTCGGTGAGGTTGATGTACTCTTCACGCCCTTGTGGGAGGCGTGTCTTGCCCCCGTTGAGGGCGGCGAGCTTCTTAGTTACTGTCCTGTTCTTCTTTTTAGCATCTTTCTCTCCCAAGCGATGAAGGCAATCGGCGATGTCGTTGCTTTGCCCTCGTCCTTGGAGATTGCCTGCCAAGGCACGAGGCGGGTCTCCTACAGGGTCCGTGCGACGGAGGAGGTCTTCACTTTCGAGGTATAGACTGTCCTTCTCCTCGACGGGTGTGGCCTTCTCGTGTTCCTTGGTAGACAATTGTCGCTGTAGCAGGGTCCTCCTGAAGCTCCTCGTGCCTGGTTCTCGCTGGGCGTTAGGGTCATGTAGCCTGAAGAATGTATATTTTGGAAGAAGACCCTCTTTTAAACGAATTCTGTTGAATAAAATGGCAGAATTCAGCGAATCAATCTTATATATTATCTTCTATTTTTCTCATTACTCGCTTTTCTGACTCAGCGATACTTCGCAATAATTGGCCAATATTCATATTGGGGATAATACTGAAAGTGGAATTTTATTTAGAACAGGATTTATTCATCAAAGACTCGTATTATCAGTATACTGGTATTATCAGAATACTGGTGTATGGGAAGGCGTTCCTCTGGTCCAGATCAAGCAGGGGTCGTCATCTGTGTTGGTATCATTCCAAGAGAGGTCAATGTCAAGCCGGGGTCGTCTCTGATATTCAGCTGGAATTAATGATGGTGTAGCTCAGGCTTATCGCAACGTTTCAAGCTTCTCGTAAGTCATCTTCGTGGCTGGTCAACAGTAGAGGTGAAGAGATGGTGTCTGCATGCCGATATTTATCGCTCTTGACGCGTGCAACAAGCCACGCTCCTTGAACACACACGCTGATAAATGGCACGAGAGAGAGAGAGAGAGAGAGAGAGAGAGAGAGAGAGAGAGAGAGAGAGAGAGAGAGAGAGAGAGATCCTCCCAGGGGGAATGAGTGATCAGATTACCGGAGCGCTGAATAGCCCATACCTCCCCATTATATGAGTCCGATGCTGTGCAGACGTGGATAAATACATCATTAGTTAATCATTCAATTCCTACACTTCTCTGTTGGTCATTTATGTTTGAAATATTTATTTCATGCTCACGTTTTTATTATTTATGTCATGCAGATGTTTTTAATATCTAATTTATCTAAATGTTCATGTCATGTAAACGTTTTTAAGGTTGGTTTCATAAAAACATTTTTAATATTCATTTCATACAAACATTTTTAATGTTTACTTTATATAAAATATTTAATATTCTTTCATGGAAACGTAAATGTTTATCTCATATAAACGTTTTTAATATTTGTCTCATGTAAGGTTTCAATATCTGTTATTTTGAATGTGTTTGATATCTAATGCCAACGCTTCAATATTTATTTAATGCAAATGTTTCCAACATTTGTCTCATATTAACGTTTTTTAAATATTTTTTCTGATGCAAACGTTTTTAATATTTATTTCATCCAAACTTTTCCGATATTTATTTCATCCAAGCGTTTTAGATGTTTATATCACGCAAATTTTTTTTTATATATTTATCTCATACAAAACATTTTCAGTATTTATAACAAGGTTGATAATATTTATCTCGCGTAAACAATTTTAATTTCCATCTCGTATAAACGTTTTCAATGTCTCATACAAACGTTCTCGCTGATCACACAGTGTTTTCTCTAATACTATTACAGTTTGCAGCTTACGCCAGTATATTAATGCCTTTTTGATATGCTATCTAGCAGGAATTTCACCTTTTTTGTTCCCACAAAGTGGGTATCTGGGTACCTCCAGATTATTATAGCAGTGTCTGCCTATTTCAACGACGTTAGCATCCGTGATAGTGTAAATTTAGTCTCCATGCGAGATAGTCTTCTCTTTTTGCTCACTGACCACAAGAGTTAATCCCACTGACCATCAACTCAGGATATCAGAGCGACAAGAGGAGATTAGCAACTCTCAAGGAAACCAGAACAGCCATCATATAAATGACGGCTCAACAAGCAGTTCCAGAAAACTGCTTGGCCTTGACCCAGGCTGACAACTCAAACATCTCTTGAAAAAGAGCCACAGATAGGACCTGAAAGTACTCGGGTGTTGAGTAAAATAAAATGTAAAGACTTATAAGTAAACACGTAATATATAGTAATTTTGTGCGTTTATTTTTCAATCTTCAGAAGAAAACTGAAAGAAGTATTTGTTTGATTCACCTCATTATCATTATCGTGATTATTTTCTTATATTTCCTTTTCCATCGTTACGTCCATAAACAAAGATTCCAGGCTTAGCAAACGTCTATAATATCTTGCAATCCTGGCAACGCTTCGACTTCCATAGCGACTTCGCGGAAATGAAATGAAAAAGTTTGCCTTACGAAGCCTCATTAGAAAAGCAGAATTTGACGTTGAATGATACCTGTTAGAAGCATCTTGGAAAAACTTTGATAGATTTGCGACTTCCCTCCGGCGGACTAAGGTTGCAAACCCAATTAAGATCAAGTGGCTATTTTCGTAGCGAGCTAAAAATACGAGGATTCACCGTAGCTATTGCGTGTTCTAATTCTTTGTTTCTTTTTCTCTGCAGCAGCTGTCTGTCTGTCTCTCTATCTATTTATTGATGCTGATTCGTTGGCTTTTTATTTTTACCTGAGCTTCTTTTCTTGCTGCAGAATACTATTTATCTCTTCCAGATCTAATTATGTTTACTCTACTGTCATCTGAATGGCTCTACTAAAACTAATCCTAATATTATTATTAATACTGTTGCTGCTACTGCTACTGCTACTATATCAGTCAATACGCCAGCGAGGACTTAATATTACTTCTATAAGGTGAAGGACGGAGTATGATATAGGTATAAAAATAAAACATGAAGTAACAGGTATCATCTTTGACAACAAGTCCCTTATCCAGCTCAATGGCAATCATTAGCCTTTCTTCAGAAACAGAAAAGACCAATTAAACATGACAAAATAAAAGTCCGTCAGTAAGTCAATGTAAGCGAAGATGACATACACACACAGTCACACAAACACAGACAGACAGACAGACAGGAGGACATAAAAAAAGAAAAAAAAAAAGCAGGCAGGATGTTGTAATCATCGACACGGGATGATCCTAGCTCTTGTTCCTTATCTGTGATTGGTAGTGCGTCAGAACCCGCTCGTCTTCCAAAGATAATCGTTGATTGGTTGTTTTTATGACAAGCATACGAGGGGAAGAGGAAGAAGAGGAGGAGGAGGAGGAGGAGGGGTAAGGTTGGTAGGTAGGTAGGTAGGTAGGTAGGTAAGGAGTAGAGAGGGGGTGGGGAAGCATAAAGATTATTTAGCGTCGGTTATGAGATGGCTCGATGAAGTGGTGTCTATATAATATAAATCTTTTTCCGGACGTAATTGATTGTGCCAGGGGAAGGGAGAATGTATTTTTGGATTACATTTTCGTTCCCTTGCTCAGGTAAATTGACGTTGGGGTCGCCTGATTGCATTCTGTGCGCTTGCAGGTGTGTGTGTGCGTGTGGGTGTGTGTACGTATGTGTATGAGTGGGATTTTCATAAAACCTATTTCGGTGAGAGCCTAATAAATATCTCTGAAAAGGAAGTATCTCATAGGGATATTAAAAGTATTTCATCATTATACAATGTGCTTGATATATATATATATATATATATATATATATATATATATATATATATATATACATATATGTATGTATGTGTGTGTGTATGTATTACACATACAGGTTCGTTGATAACATACTTTGGCTTTTTCCAAATGAATGTCATGATGAATGTAATAATAATAATAATAATAATAATAATAATAATAATAATAATGATAAAATCTCTCGATATTATCAAAAACTTATCATTGAAAAACGATAAGCAATTTATTTTGGAAAATTATATATGAAGGAGAAGTTGAGGAAGTGAATATTCCAAACTTTTTAGAAGAGTGAAAGGACTCTCTCTCTCTCTCTCTCTCTCTCTCTCTCCTTTCCTCTCTCTCTCTATCTCTCTCTCTTCCTCTCTCTCTCTCTGTTTACAGCTATTTGTCAGTACCACTGACCTATTTCATTTTAAATCGTATAAATTGTATCCACAAATACTTTTAAGAATTCCTGTAAACTTCTGCCCACTTCAAAATTCAACAATCGAAGTCCCATTTGGAGCAAATATAAATAAACAATATTTACTTGAAATATTTGCCTCGAGTAAATAATAAAAGACAAGAAAGGCTCTCGGTCAATTCGTTGAATTACTGACCTGACCTTTTGTTTTTTTGTATTATTATTATTAATTATTATTATTATTATTATTATTATTATTATTATTATTATTATTTATTCAGAAGATGAACACTATTCATATGTAACAAGCCCACGGGGCCCATTGACTTGAAATTCAAGCGTCAAGGAATATTATTATTATTATTATTATCATTATTATAATTTTTTTTTTTGGTTTATCACAGTCCTCCAGTTCGACTGGGTGGTAAGTATAGTGCGGGGTTCCGGGTTCCATCCTACCTCCTTAAGAGTCCACCACTCTTCTTACTATGTGCGCCGTTTCTAGGATCACACTCTTCTGCATGAGTCCTGGAGCTACTTCAGCCTCTAGTTTTTCCAGATTCCTTTTCAGGGATCTTGGAATCGTGCCTAGTGTTCTTATGATTATGGGTACAATTTCCACTGGCATATCCCATATCCTTCTTATTTCCATTTTCAGGTCTTGATACTTATCCATTTTTTCCCTTTCTTTCTCTTCCACTCTAGTGTCCCATGGTATTGCGACATCAATGAATGATACTTTCTTCTTGACTTTGTCAATCAACGTCACGTCTGGTCTATTTGCACGTATCACCCTATCTGTTCTGATACCATAGTCCCAGAGGATCTTTGCCTGATCGTTTTCTATCACTCCCTCTGGTTGGTGCTCGTACCACTTATTACTGCAAGGTAGCTGGTGTTCCTTGCACAGGCTCCAGTGGAGGGCTTTTGCCACTGAATCATGCCTCTTTTTGTACTGGTTCTATGCAAGTGCCGGACATTCGTTTGCTATGTGGTTTATGGTCTCATTTTTCGTATTGTACTTCCTACATATGGGAGAGATGTTATTTCCATCTATCGTTCTTTGGATATATCTGGTTCTTAGGGCCTGATCTTGTGCCGCTGTTATCATTCCTTCAGTTTCCATCTTGAGCTCTCTCTGTAACCATTGCCATGTGTTATTGCTGGCTAGTTCTTTAGTCTGTCTCATGTATTATCCGTGCATTGGTTTGTTGTGCCAGCCCTCTGTTCTGCCTGTCATTCTCCTGTCTCTGTATATTTCTGGGTCTTCGTCTACTTTTATCAGTTCTTCTTCCCATGCACTCTTTAGCTACTCGTCTTCACTGGTTTTCAGATATTGCCCCAGTGCTCTGTTCTCGATGTTGACACAGTCCTCTATGCTTAGCTTAGTAGTCCTCTCCCTCCTTCCTTTTGTGTTATGTATAGTCTGTCCGTATTTGCTCTTGGGTGTAGTGCTTTGTGTATTGTCATATGTTTCCTAGTTTTCTGGTCTATGTTGCTGAGTTCTGCCTTCGCCCATTCCACTATCCCTGCACAGTATCTGATTACTGGCACTGCCCATGTGTTTATGGCTTTTATCATATTTCCGGCGTTGAGTTTTGACTTGAGTATCGCCTTGAGTCTCTGCATATATTCTTTCCTGATCGTGTCCTTCATCTCTTGGTGTTTTATATCTCCTCCTTCCATTATTCCCAGGTATTTGTATCCTGTCTCATCTATGTGTTTGATGTTGTTCCCATCTGTTAGCTTTATCCCTTCAGTCCTTGTTACTTTGCCCTTTTGTATGTTGACTAAGGCACATTTTTTCTATTCTAAACTCGATCCTGACGTCCCCAGATGCAATCTTTACAGTCTGGATTAGGGTATCTATTTCCTTGATGCTCTTACCATACAGCTTGATGTCGTCCATGAACATCAGATGGTTGATTCTGTTGCCTCTTTCTTGAGTTGGTACCCAGCATCCATCTTCTGCAGTACTTTTTGTCATGGGAATCATGGCTACTACGAAGTAGTATTATTCCCAATTATTATCCTTATATCCTATTTATTATTATTATTATGATATTAGTATTATTCTTATTATTATTATTACTTTATTATTATTATTATTATTTATTAGTATTATTATTATTATATATTATTATTATTTATTATTATTATTATTATTATTATTATTATTATTATTATTATTATTCTAATGATGATGATAATGATGATGATGATGAACCCTATTCATATGGAACAAGGCCACAGAGGCTGTTGGCTTGAAATTCAAGCATCCAAACAATACGGTGTTCATTTGAAAGTAGTAACTGAATACAGAAATAAGACATCAACTATTAGGTAATAAAAAAAAAAAGAAATCAATAAAACAGATAGATAAAAATGAATGGGAAAATGGCCTGAGAAGAGTTTTGCTTTTTGAACTGTCAGCTGAATTAAGTGTCAGACAAAACTGGTGTGTGCATATATAAATATACAGTATATCTCCCTCGTCTTCGACCTTTTGGATTTCTCGCGCTGATATTCGATATCGTCCAAAGGTTTGGGAACGGAATATTCTTCTATACTCCTCGACGTTACGAATCCAAGAAAAAAAAGTCACGGGAACAAAGTCACAGAAAAACGTTACGGGAAAAATGTCACGGGAAAAGTTACAGAAAAAAGTTGCGGGGAAAAGTTGTTGCAAAAAAGTCAAAGAAAAGTCACAATAATTTATGGTGGCCGGTTATGTAGTCACAGGAAAAAGTAACCTATCCTAACCTAACCTAACACAGCTTAACCTAACATAACCTAACCTAATGATTACCGGCCACCATAAATTAATGCGACTTTTCCCGTGAGTTATTTCTCTGCGATTTTTTTTTTTTTAGCCAAAAATGTCACTTTTTTTCTGTGCCTGTATTCCTGTGACTTTATCACAGGCCGAATAAAAGCTGGGTTATGGTTTTGGGCGTATGGTTTTGGGATTGTGATAGTGATTGTGAGGGCGTGAACACCGTCTTTATCGTAAGTTTTATCCGGTCACAAGATGTAGCGGTTGTTCGTAAGGTATAACTTCGGGTATAGAAGCATTCTAAAAGGTATTGTTAATCAAATGTATTATTTTTACTACTCGTGTCTATACCGAGTTTGTATGAACAATTGTGTTTTGTGGATTACTTTTTTTTTTTTTGCAATTTGTTTTGTGGGGTTTTATTTTATATATATATATATATATATATATATATATATATATATATATATATATATATATATATAATATATTCATATACATATGCAAAATACACACACACATATATATATGTATATATATTCATATGTATTGAGAGAGAGAGAAGAGAGGAGGAGATGAAGAGAGAGAGACGAGGATTGGAGAAGAGAGAGAGGAGAGATGAGAGAAGGAGAGACGAGAGAGAGAGAGAGGTTTCCTTCTACACCTAAAACTCCCAGCCAATATGCCAATGAATATTAGATATATTCCAGATTAATCGACGAATTTTTATTTTATTATTTTTTTCTTGAAGCATAGTTAAAAAAAAAAAAAAGATGGCGAAGGTCAGATGAAGGCTGGGGGCGGGGGGAGGGGAGGGGGGGGGGGGACTGTTTTGAGGCGGTGGCTTGGGTCGGGGTGGTGGTGGGAGTGGTGAGAGAAAATGCAGTTTGTGGCCGATCTAATCAACTTCCTTATTTCCTTCTCTCTCAGCCGAAGACCAGCTCTCTCTCTCTCTCTCTCTCTCTCTGGGCCAGCACTTTTGTCGAGGCCTTCCCCAGCCGGCGTAATGAATCGACGTTCGCCCAATATCAATTTCTATTGCGTGTCGAAGTAATGAATCCGGTTCGAGAACCTCTGGGCACGGGGCACACGAGATTATTTTAATCAGCTTCTGCCATAGTTTCTCCCCAAGGTTGGGTTCTTTCGTCCTCCGCTACGATTCTCTTTGATTTATCATACGTCAAGATTGGGAAATGCGTTCTCTTATGATAAATACGCTCAATATTCTCTTATAAACTCTCTAGTTTCTTCTCGTTGCTAGCACTCAATTAGATTCTTCATTTCAGTTCCGTGACCCCGATACTCCTGAATTATTGCATCGATAGGAACGGATCTTTCATTCAGCGAGCGCTTTTTGAGGTTAGGTGAAGTGAACGCACCCTCTGTTTTCCCATAACTAATTTATATACGTCCAAGCACAATAGAAATTAATGCTTCAAAGCGATCATCAAGGCAAAATGTTCAAATCTTAATGTCCTCTTACCCCCACCTCCCACCCACAAAAAAATCATGAGGAGAATATCCTTCGAAGATCTGTATGTATGTATGCATGTATGTATGTGTGTGTGTGTGTGTATGTGTTCCCATCCAAATCTTTACATCTTATTTAATCTTGCTTCATCAAAAGAAAATCAATTTTGTTAGGAATAACAGTGATAAATGACCGAGAAATTCGTAAAAAAAAGAAAAAACAGTATCAGCAACATAGTCCTTAGAGATAAAACTGCTATGAATCTGTACTACATGAAGTCTGAAGCTCCTTTCGCGAACGTTTCCAACAAACGTATGGAATAAAACGTTTTCCTTAACAGAGGGACGAGACCATTTCCTTCAAAATATTTCAAAAAGGTTATTTCAACTCTTTCTTTGGGATATTACTTTGTTCTTATTGTTAGGCAATTAGGTTCACTTGATGCCAGTTAAGTGGTGTTTATCACTCGGCTATCCAGCCTTTTAAGCTCTTAAGCCCAGGCCATTCTTCTAAACGATTCAGTGCAGAAGCACTCTCTGGTAGTTGGACCCTGAATTCGTCCAAGAGGAGCTTGAGCTGGGTAACAGAGCGAGCCGCCATGGCGTACAGCATAGCAAACGAGAACGCCTTGGAGATCTTCGTCTACGGCCGCCAAAACAAAGTCCTGGACAACCTCTGGGAGGAGAGGAACCTCAGCCGCTCCTTCGACGCTAAACTCATCTACCAGGACGGCGCCCTTCTGTGCCACAGCCTGCCTTTCGTCCTCGCCTCGCCTCTCCTGGCGAGGGTGGTCACTCCCGGGAAACCCTGCGTCGTCCACCTGCCCTACGTCAGCCTGGTTGAGGCTCATTACTTCCTGAAGGTCATCTACGGACAGCCTTTCACCATGTCCGCTTCCAGGGTCTCGAGGATGAACTTCATCCTGGAATCGTACGGAATCGACAGGCTGGAATACTGCGTGAGGAACGTTCCCGAACGGGAGGTCTGCCCTCTTCCGTATCTGCCGGACGATATTGACAAGCAGATCATCTTGCCACTTAATGACTATATGGTCAGCGATACTTATCCGCCCGCTGATGCGTGAGATCTGCATTGTAACTAAAGAGTTTACTCATATATATATACATCTTTTTTTTTTTTTTGTAAGTTTTGTTTACGAGTTTTATGCCCCTTATTAATCTTTATCTAACCTATTATTCTTATAATATTTCATATACATATCGACCTCGCTAATTACCTATTTAGCCAGTTGATAATGTTAACTAGTTTTTATTCAAACAGCAAAGTGACAACTTACTAAGGATCACGTTTGTTGTTAGTTCAAGCCTGCACGAGATTATAATAACTTTAGCTGAGGTTTTTTTTAATTCGTTTTACTAATAAAATAAAGAAATAAAATATTTATAACCTTTTTTTGTCTGTGATTTATAAACTACCTTGCTGGCAGTTTGTCCTCGCGTAGATGATGATTATTATTATTATTATTATTATTATTATTATTATTATTATTATTATTATTATTATTATTATTATTAATTATTATTATTATTATTATTATTCAGATGATGAACCCTGTTCATATGGAACAATCCCTGACTTGAGAATTACGCATCCAAAGAATGTGTTCATTTGAAAGAAGTGACAAAAGTTAATAAGAAATACAGAAAGAAGAGATTAGTTATTAGTAGAACAACAACTAAATTTACAAATTAATAGATAAATGGATGAAAGTGTAAGCAAATTAGTTTCAGTCTACAGGTCATTTGTAAAACAGTATCTTCTTAAGTAATTCATCTTAGCTAATTTGACTTTTTTGTCATTACGTACAAGCGAACACTAAATACTTTCTTAAGCTGTCCTTTCTCGTGGAGGTATAAGCAGAATTTGACTTGGCACTGATGCAGGTCTTGTATGGGTATAATGGAAAGGTGCCTATCATGACGCATCTTGTTTTTTTCCTCTTTGCTTTTTAGTTTGATGTAAAGCATAAACTTATCTTCTCCTTGAAGGAACAAGGACACGACTGAAATTACACGGGAGGGTCTAAGTAAATAAATAGATATATTTATTTTCAGTTATATTTATACACAGTTGTTGGAAGGGACAATTGCCAAGTATATTTGACGAATAATAATAATAACCAAGGACTTGATTCCTCTCTCTCTCTCTCTCTCTCTCTCTCTCTCTCTCTCTCTCTCTCTCTCTCTCTCTCTCTCTCTCTCTCTAAACATATATTAAAAAGTTCGGGCCCGAATTGAGAGAGAGAGAGAGAGAGAGAGAGAGAGAGAGAGAGAGAGAGAGAGAGAGAGAGAGAGAGAGATGGAAATCCCTGGTTTAAATCCTTCAATAAGGCCAGTCCTAAATCAGACAAGATCTGTGGTCATGGACAGCCACTTTCTCTCTCTCTCTCTCTCTCTCTCTCTCTCTCTCTCTCTCTCTCTCTCTCTCTCTCTCAGAAATCCAGTTTGCAAAAAGTGACCAAAGCAGTAACATAAGTACCTGACAGTTAATCTCTTATTGAGAGAGAGAGAGAGAGAGTGAAAGGTAAATGGCTGTTTAAATGTCTTATGACTGGGCTTGCTGAAACATTTAAACTAAGGATTTGTAGCTCTCTCTCTCTCTCTCTCTGCCCAAGGTCAGATCTCTTCAGGATGCCATTAAAAGGTTACGGACAAGTTACGGACAGGTCACGTCAAGACGGAATCGTGATTTGTCAATTAGTGTCGCTCATAGTTAAACTCGAAGGTCTTTTGTCAAACCTGGGTCAAGTCCCTGTTGTCATTGTAAATTCTGAGTCATTCTCCAGAGATTGGGGGAGATTTTTGTGTGAAATTCCCGTCTTTGATCTAGAAGAGATATCAAGCAATTATTGCTCTTTTGTTACATCTTACTCTACATAGTGATAATTTTTTTTTTATGACAGTTGCTTTCCGAAATATTACCTCAGGAATTTATTTCAGAACAATTTACGCCAGCTTTTTCTTTATCTCTCTCTCTCTCTCTCTCTCTCTCTCTCTCTCTCTCTCTCTCTCTCTCTCTCTCTCTCTCTCTCTATCAGTTTTTCTCAGAAATATTTATTTTCCAGAACGATTCAAGCCAACTTAATGTTTATATACTCTCTCTCTCTCTCTCTCTCTCTCTCTCTCTCTCTCTCTCTCTCTCTGTTTTTTTCCAAAAAAGTACCTCAGAAATATTCATTTTCCAGAATAATTCACGCCAGCTTTTTCTTTATATTCTCTCTCTCTCTCTCTCTCTCTCTCGTCTTGTTAACTCCAAGTCGAGGACTGCACCAATAATTCACGAACGTTAACCTTTTCATATCGATCGTGACTTCTACTCGATTGGCCATTGGAATTCTATTGATTTTCCTTCTGGGAATTATCGTCATCTCACGCTTTTCTTCTCTTTTTTATTGATTTATTTATCTATTTATGTATTCATTTATTAATTTTTTTTATGTTTTAGTTGTCCACTCCTTCATCTTCGCGACGCCTTGTATTCAGCGTTCAGTCAGTTATTTACGAGGTTTTACTAATTAACACAGACATATATGTACACATGTACATATATATGTACGTATAATATTTGTGTATGAAATATTTTGATGATTTACTAGAAAAGAAATTTTAAAATCTCCAATTTTGTTAATTTGCAATTATGACCTAGATTGTTTTTCTTGCAATGATTCATTGCCATCTTATTGTAAATTAAACCCTATGACATTAGAATCCTAATTGATTTCGTAAAACATCTCAAGAAAATGACTTCTTGTCCTATAGACCAGTTTCTCTCTCTCTCTCTCTCTCTTCTCTCTCTCTCTCTCTCTCCCTCTCTCTCTCTCTCTCTCTGTCCCCCATTAATTTCCGGTACAATATACTTGACGATTCGATTCTTAGATAATTCTCGATTTTATTTTCTTACTTCGAGGAAAAGATAAAACGTCCAATCTAAGAAACTTCCTCTGTCCAAAAAAAAAAAACCGGTTATTATCTTTCCAAATTTCTTAGCTGTAATATTTCTTTTTTCTATCGTCTACCTTTTTATTTTATATATTCCTTATAAGGGACAAAGGAAGAATAATCAGAGCAAACATAGTACTGGAAATTATATATATATATACTATATATATATATATATATATATATATATATATATATATTATATAATTCGAGCTAAAAATGTCCTTTAATTTATCTAATTCGCTCTAATCGCCTACCAACCCTCGAATTGATATATTTTCATATATGTACCGAGGGGGAATTTTTAGTTGATAATAATTCCGTCCTCCCCATGGGATCGAACCACCGTCCAGTTGGACGGGAAACGAAATCAGAAACGGACAGTGACGCTACCGAGTCTGCTAGCAGAGAGGCAATTAGTTTATATTGATTCTGACCATTACAAATCACTGCCGATCTCGGTGTATTCGTAATTAGAATCGAAATGAAACCCCCTCAACCATGCTAGCCGATTCGAGCGTTTGACCCACGCAGCCTTGTTATGAATACTTATCACATCACTG
>NC_061102.1:12083444-12085944 GCF_015104395.2 Macrobrachium nipponense
AGTCTGTTTGTTTTACATGTCATCTGAGTACTGACAAAGTCTCGTTTTATAATTCTTATGTTAATCAGACTGAACAAATGTCGTTTATTAAATCCAATAAGTCGAGGGTTGCAGGAGTTTTCAAACACCCTCTTCAGAGGGATAAGTGGGATATTAATGTTGCAAGATACATTGCATATAATCATTCAATTCTGATTCGATTGCTTCATTGCACTGATAATCTACTTTCGAAATATTTCCTTTCACCTCATTCTTTTTGTACTCAAGAGTTAAACTTTAAATCTGAAATGGCGAAATTATTAACAATGCAACAGAAATTTATTGTGAAAAACATTCAAGATGTAAACGGAATTCTTTTCTATAAATTAGTTAATTTGGTTTAGACAGTCTTCATGATACAAGATTATAAGCCAATATTTTTAAAAGTACTATTTCAGCAAGATATTTTTCCAGTAGTTTAGTAATTATAAATCTTCCATCGTTTCCTATAAAATCAAATATCCTACAGGTAACTTAAGAACAACACTTTCGACATAAGGGGTCAGCGCAGCTAGATTTTTAAAATAACCACTTTAGCGAGATTCTTTTGTGTGGTTCTGAGAGCATTTAAGTTAAGTATATCTTAGTTTAACCAGACCACTGAGCTGATTAACAGCTCTCCTAGGGCTGGCCCGAACGATTAGATATTTTTACGTGGCTAGGAACCAATTGGTCACCTAGCAACGGGACCTACAGCTTATTGTGGGATCCGAAACACACTATATCGAGAAATGAATTTCAATCACCAAAAATAAATTCCTCTGATTCCGCAATGGCCGAGCCGGGATTCGAACTTCAGACCACCGGATTGGCAGCCGAGCGCGAAAACCACTTGTCTAGCGAGGAACTCTGAGATAATTTAAGTTATATTATCGGCCCAGGTTTTAGTAATCTAACAGTTTTATAAAGTGGTAATATGACGTATGTGCTACTGCATACGTTAAAGGTACCAAGATATATATAAATAAATTTGAAAGAATTTTCGCACAGAGACCATAACCTAACCTAACCTAACCTATCCAACAGTTATGATTATGGCAACACCACTTCATGATAGGTATGGGTATTTGGACGGTGTATAATTACAGTATATGTAAATATATAATAGAAAGTACACAACCACAAAAGTAGATCACGCATTAAGATGGTATGTTAAGCAACACCTGTAAATATCTCCTTAAACTAGAAAGAAAGAGAAGTTAATTGTGTAAATCAATATAGCACGGCACTATCTGGTAACTTTTCAATGAGAGCATGGCAGTATCTGGCAACTTTTCACGCAGTGACGCTTCTCTTTTAGTCTCATGAGCCAATCAGTGAGCTGATGTAAAGATTTAGAGTTGGACCTTGCATAGAGGTGATAGGGATAGTGGTGTGTGTGTGTGTGTGTGGGGGGGGGGGGGGGGTATTAACTATCTACTTCTAAAAATTTTTAAAAAATTTTTTAAAGGGATATTTACAAGGTAAAGGGTGGAATACTATTGAGTTTATGAGTCGAATAACTTAAAACATGACACAACCATTTAATGAAAAAGCTTAAAAAAGAATGATTTCGTCTGGGGAAAACTGTATTATTTCTCTCAAAAATCTTTCCCTTGATGGAATATAATAATGTTTGAAAAGAGATACGATTGCATAATGATATAGAGTCCTCGAGCTAGTGGGCTTCTGCATATGAAAATGAGCTTGGGAATATATTAGTGAGCGCTACGCATCAGAATATCAGTTCCAAACAGAGAGAGAGAGAGAGAGAGAGAGAGAGAGAGAGAGAGAGAGAGAGAGAGAGAGAGAGAGAGAGGAAGGGCGCTTCATTGCTTGATATTTACATAGGTAATGAAGCATTCATTCAGATCCCTCTGCCCGAAATCATTACTACCATCTGCTCCTCCTTCTTGGGCCATTATACTGTAAATGATCGGAGCTCTTTTGAAAACAAAGGAACACAGATGTTTTCACTTATCATTTCGTATATTCGCTCAGTCTGGATTTCTGTTCTTTTTTGTTATTTCTGTTCTTCGTTGTTGGTTCTTTCGTTGGCGCCGTAGCATGGGGCAGGGGATGGGGGCCACCTGCCCCTCCCTGAAATCCTGGTAAAAAAATTACATTATCCTACTATAATGGGCGTAATGGCCGTCGTCCGTCTGTCATTCAATCACGGCCAAACAGCTGGTCCGATGGGCATGAAACTTGGCAGGGTTATAGTGGGGACCCCTAAGATGGCTTATGATGGGGTTCCATCCTACCTCCTACCACCCCGCCTCTTCGAAAGGGGTGGGGGTGAGAAGGGATTCCCTGAAACGGAGCTGGTTCTGCCCGTGAAACGAGGCTGGTTATGGTCGTAGACTTAGTTACTTTAAGAATTTTCAAACATAACTTCTGTTACATATGTTTGCTATAGTCTATATAATTTTTCTATTCGTTAAAGGAGTGCTGGCCCTGAATCTGTTTTTGGAGTTAACTT
>NC_061102.1:12090944-12110944 GCF_015104395.2 Macrobrachium nipponense
CCAGATGCTGTCTATAGTGTTATATACGTAAACCTGTTACAGAAAGACAGACAGAAGGAAAGACTACAGATCGCCACACACTCCTAATCTCTCTAGCAGCGGCGACGTCACATGGACCAAATCCGATATCAATTTATTTTGAAGGCTCCGAGTAGGAGGCGACATAATTGCCAAGGTGAGATCTTGTTTACTCGTACGATTTTCTTATTGGCGTCGTGATATTAAAGGTATATTTTTTCGCTCTTTTATTTTAATGGTGTTAAATGATCTGTTATTGTAGGTTAAAAGTACGTATACCTTTTTCAAATGAACAAATTGATGACTGAAAGTAATCCAGATAAACATAAAAACCAAATATTTGCCAAGGTGAGATACTTATTTACTTTGTCGAATCCTGTGTTGGTGTCGTGGTATTGAAGGTATTATCTCCTGTTGTAAATTAAATGTTTGCAGTTTTGAAATACAAATATTGATGACCCAATACAACCTAAATAAACAAACAATAAAAACAAACCAAACACGCTGTGTTGTTGTTCTCGAATAACAGCTGAGAGCGCTTTATTACGAGACGTCGGGGTGTCACTTCTGATATTGACAAAGAAGGGTGTCTCCTCTCCTCTTCATTTAGGAGAGATATTATGAGAACTGTTTCTGTAGGTTTCACAGGATGAGAAACTAGACTTTTTTTTCTTTTTTTCTTGGGGGTAGTCTCTCGAGAATGTCTACCACTCTGCATTAAACCCAAACGGCATATGGTCGAATACTAGGTTGGACTAATTTTTTTTTTTTTTTGTAAACTATTCTCTTTTGATGTGTGTGTATGTATATATATATATATATATATATATATATATATATATATATATATATATATATATATATATATAATATATATATACATATACACAATCTCTCTGCTGGGAGGAGTTTGTTTTACCTAAAGTTTTTGGCATATTACAGTAACCCTTGACAAAGGCGCTCAAGGTTTCAATGACTTTGGCTAAATTTTTGCTAAATTTTCGTTAGTCTCGTAAACTTGACAGAAAGTAAATCAATGAAGGCCTAGCCTCAGTCCTTCGTCCGTCTTTCCCAGACTTATAACAGTGAAGGTCTTTGTAGGAAATGGGCAAACTACAAAAAAAAAAATTAATTAAAAAAACAACACCCAATCACTCACTCTAGCCAGGAAAGAATCTAAGTTACATTCTTTCGCTAGCATTCATTAGATTATAATAATCATTATTGGCAGATGCATTTCTATCAAGATAATTCTTCACAAAATTGTTGTGCTTTGTCAGATTCGTGACAAGTATCCATCTAATAATCATTTCGTTACTGTTTTTGTTTACTTATTTATTGTCGTGTACCTAACCAGGCTCAGCCATTACCCAAAATTACCCCTTCATTAGCCAACCCCAGTTTTCAAAACTAATTACAGTTAATTTCACAGTTAATGGCCGATGCATATCCATTACTTCGCTCGTCACACTGTGCATGACAGACCGTGCACGAGATATATGCAAGCCACGGCTCATAATTGATTAAAGACCTGTTCCAATATTTTTCGATAACCACGGAGTTACCCTGCTTCTGCGCTAAAATCAGCTGTATTAGAATACTTGGGGAAAAAATTACTTATGACATAGCAAATATTCATACTGAAACACGTCAAGCTTTCCATTTTTATTTCTGTTTAAAATTTTCCTCTAAAAAGTGACTTTGCTTACAAGTAGGTCTTTATTAAGAGAAATTTTCCTCAGAATCTTACAGTAACAACTATTTTACAATAAAAAAGTAATATTTACTAAACATTGTTTCAGTACAATTGCAGTTATGCATTAAAATAAAATAAAAATACAATCATATCCATAAAATCATTTGAAAATTACTAACACTAGGTATTTGAAACTTCGTATTACGAAGTCTAAAATTTGATCTGCAGTATAAACTATAATACATAATAAAGTATAAACTATAATACATAATACGTTCCATGTTTCAAAGTACATTGGGAAAGACTGTGTCAAAGTAAAGTGGGAAAGACTGTCACTGAACTTCATGCTATGTAATTCAAATAACTGCCACCAATGTCATATCAGGCAATCAACAATGTCCTAAAATGTTTTGCAAGCAGAAAATTTGCTAAATGAATAAAAAAAAGAGAAAACCAGGACTTACATCCATAAGAGTAACAGGCAACACGGAACTTCAGAAATAAGAGATCACTACAAAGAAACCCAGCAATTTCAAGAGAAATGATTCACTGGCGTCTGAGATAGTAATTGGGAAGCTGAGGGGGTGGGCCCCCATGGGGAAGCTGAAGGTGTGGGGCCCCATGGGGAAACTGAGGGGTTGGCCCCCAATGAGGATGGTGAGGTGGTATTACTCCCTGCCTTGATAAATAGATGGGCTCTCTCTGAAAGCGTGGTGGAGAGGACTGAAGCATCTGATACAACTGCCGCCCATTTACTCCTGGAGCGATATATCTAATTGGGACTTCTCTTAAGGCATGATTGTATCTCTGGGCGTGCACTGGATTGCTTCCCGGGGCGTTGGGGTTGATATTAAATGAGGGTATATGGTGACCTGGTCCTTGAGCATGCATGGCTGAAGGGCTGACTCTTGGGACTACTGCCGTTGGACGTTGACTAACTTGGCTTGCATCTGGTAGCCTTGGAACATGGCTCAGCCCACCAGATACCCCGATAGGATACCCACTTCCAGATGGATGATTGTATTGACGTGTTTGTCCAATGCTAAAATTACCTGAAGGTCTAATGGGGCTGGGACCAATGTAGTTAGCAGCATAGCTTTGCATCAAGAACTTATGGTTGTCCCGGTGGCTGTTTGAACATGCACTGGGCATACTTGGCATCCCACGTAAGTGACTATAGACCTCTGTTGTGGCACCTTGTCCAAGAATGCCAGCAGGAGCTGAGGAACTGGGTCGATTGTACTCGTACGTACTGGAAGCATGTACATTTTGTTGGGGAACGTGCATTCGTGTGCTTTGACTACGCACTTGCGACTCGTGCAGATTTGATCCATAATTCTGCATGCAAGCCTGAACTGGATACGTAGCCCTTGGACGTAAGGGATGTCCTTCAGTCTGTTCTTGAAGGGTACTTAATCCTTTGGCTTGACCGGCAGCTTGGTTCGAAAGATGACAAGTAGATGGAATTACATTTGGGGTGTTTATTTGGCTTAATAAATGAGCTGAGGAGCTCACTGGGTTACGTGCATGAGCAGAGGTGCTGACTGAGCCAAGAGCACGAGTTGTTGCGTCTAGTGTGCTAGGTACATGAGCTGGGGGATCCAGTGTGCTTAGCACGGGAGCTTGGGGGTCTACTGTTCTACTTACATGAATTGGGGTGTCTACTGAGCTAACCACAAGAGATAGAGATATTTCTGGGTTAAGTACACGAACTGGGGAATTTGCTGCCTTACGTATGTGAGCTTCGGGGCTGACTGGGTTAAGTATGCGATCTGGGGAGCTGGCTGGTTTAAGCACATGAGCTGGGGAGTCTACTGGGCTAAAAATATGACCTGGGGAGTATGCTGGGCTAAAACCATGACCTGGGGAGTCTGCTGGGGTAAAAGAATTAGTTGGGGAGTCTGCTGGGCTAAAAGGATTAGCTGGGGAGTTCACTGGGTTAAATGCAGTATCAGGGGAGTTCACTGGGTTAACTATATTATCTGGGGAGTTTACTGGGTTAAATGCATTAGCTGGGGAGTTGACTGACTCAGACACATTAGGTTTGGAATTTACAAGGTCAATTAGATTAGCTGAGGAGTTCATTAGCTTAATCTCATTAGCAGGGGAACTCACTGGGTTAAATATATCATCTGGGGAGTTTATTGGGTTAAATACATTACCTTGGGAGTTTACAGGGTCAAGTAAATTACCCTGGGAGTTTACTGGGTTAAACATATGACCCTGGAAGTTGACTGGGATAAACACATTAGCTCGGGAGTTCACTGACTCAGATACATTAGCCATGACGTTTACAAGGTCAATTAGATTAGCTGAGGAGTTCACTGGGTTAAATACATTAGCAGGGGAATTCACTGGGTTAAATATATTATCTGGGGAGTTTATTGGGTTAAATACATTACCTTGGGAGTTTACAGGGCCAAGTAAATTAGCCTGGGAATTTAATGGGTTAAACACATGACCTTGGGCATTGACTGGGTTAAACACATTAGCTGGGGAGTTCACTGGGTTAAATACATTATCTTGGAAATTTAATAGGTTAAATGGTACATTATCTTGGGAGTTTGATTGGTTAAATACATTATCTTTGGAGTTTAATTGGTTAAATATATTGTCTAGGGAGTTTACTGGGTTAGGTAAATTTGCTTGGGCACTGACTGAGTTAAGAATATGACCTGGTGAGTTGGTTGGGTTAAACACATTAGCTGGGGAGTTTACTGGATTAAGCCCATGACCTGGGGAGTTCACTGGGTTAAATACATTAGCTTGGGAGTTTATAAGGTCAAAGACATTTGCTGGGGAGTTCACAGAGTTAAAAACATTACTCAGGGAGTTCACTGGGTTAATTACATTATCTGGCGAGTTTACTGGCTTCAATACATTATCTGGTAAGTGTAATTGGTTAAGTAAATTATCAAGGGAGTTTACTGGATTAGATTCATTTGCTTGGGAGTTGACTGAGTTAAGTACATAACCTGGAGAGTTGACTGGATTAAGCACATCACCTGGGGAGTTGACTAGGTTAAAAACATCACCTGAGGAGCTGACTGGGTTAAGTACATGACCTGGGGAGTTGACCGAGTTGAACACATGACCTGGAGAGTTGACAGAGTTAAACACACTAGCTGGGGAGTTCACTGGGTTATGCACACTATCTGGGGTGTTTATTGGGTTAAAAATATTGTCTAGGGAGTTTACTGGGTTAATCACATTACCTGGGGCGTTGACTGGTTTAAGAATGTGACCTGGGAAGGTTACTGGTTTAAGTACAGGAGCTTGTCCATACATTGAGTGTGGTTCTGGACCAGGAGGAAGAAGGATCCTGGACTGAGGACAGGCTGCAAGAACAGCATTTGTGTGAGAGCTTGTGTCAGCATGTGAGAGGATTCGTGTTTGTGTCTGATTCATCAGAGTTCCTGAATCTGGTGTAGCTCTTGGAAATGAATTTCCCATTGTCTTGACCCCTGAAGGATTCTGTATATTCTGAATTTGTGTTTCAGATTGAGTTTGAGTCAGTTGCTGGAATAAAGTTGGCGACTCGGCTTGTAAGTTAGAAATAGCTTGCTTGTATAATTGGTCAATTTCCTCTAAAGTCTTCCCTGCGTGTACTTGGGCCAGTTCCTCTAATGTGGTCCCCGTGTATAATTCGACCAGTTGCCCTAATATATCTGTGGGAGCATCCTGTAAAGGAGATAGCATTTGAGGATCGCTCACAAGTACCAAAGGTATTTCCTGAGGACACGGATGTTGTAGGCGAGTGCTTGTTAGTTCAGTTGATTCTCCTGCATTTGAATGCGCCATGGATGCTCTTCCAGTCGCCTGTGAGTGAGCGCCAGGCACTTCTTGATGATGCCTATATAACTGAGCACTCGGTTGTTGGGTCCTTTCTGTGGCCCCATCCCTCGCTTCAGAAGGGGCCTGCAAATCAACCTTCAGAGGAACACTGGCATCTGAGTATAATTGGGCCAGCTTTTTTATTGTCATTTCTGAGGGAGCTGGAGACCACTGTGGAAGAGCACCCGGTGGAGGAGGTAACATCTGACGATCACTCACAGGTGGTGGAGGTATTTCCTGAAGACTAGGATTTTGTGAGCGAGTGAGTTGTTGTTCTGCATTTGAGTGTGCAATGGATGATACTCTAGTTGCCTGTGAGAGAGCACTTGCAGCATCTTGCAAATGCCTAAATAATGGGGCATTTAGCAGTTGGGTCCTTTTTCTAGCCCCAACGCTCACTTCAGAAGGGGCCTGCGGATCAACCTGAGGAGGAGCACTTGCATGCTGTGAGTAAAAGTAGGCCAGTTGTTCAAAGGTCACCTCTATGTGAGCTTGAGACCGCTGTGGAAGAGCGCCCTGTGAAGTAGGTAACGTCTGACGATCATTCACAAGTGGCAGAGGTGTTTTCTGAGGAAGTGGATTTCGTGAGTGTGTGCTTGGTAGTTTGACAACTTCTGTGTTTGAATGCACAGTGGAAGACATTGCAGTCGCCTGTGAGTGAGCGCCAGACGGCTCTTGAAAACGCATATCTAATTTGGCATTTAACTGTTCGGTCCTTCGTCGGACACCACCGCTTCCTTCAGAAGAGGCCTGCGAATCAACCTGCCGAGGAGGAACATTTAACTGTTCGGTCCTTTGTCTGATCCCACCGCTCCCTTCAGAAGAGGCCTGCGAATCAACCTGCTGCAGAGCCACTTGCTGGGACTTTGAGTGAGCTGGCTCAAAGGATGGAATATTCTGGCATGGGTCATTTAGCCAATAATGCCAAAAGGCCACATATTTGTAAGGAATGGCCGACACCTCTGGTATGATGTGCCTCGGAGCTTTCATAAAACGGACGTTGTATTTTGGAAGGAGCACGTGGTAACGCTGGAGTATCGACCTCATACGCTTGAACTGACAGTAAGGGATGGTGAACGGTTGACGGTAAAGGACGGACAGGAAATTGTGACACTCCTGGACGGTTACATGTGGCATGTAGAAGGCAATGTCCTCTTTGACTTCATCTTCAACCAACGGACTTGCTAGCATTAAAACGGTGCGATGCGCCCTGAGCGAGCATTTGTCCAACGCCACAACGAAATCCAGATGACGGGACGAGGGTCTTAGTCTCTCCTTCCACAGCTTGTCGAATTCTGCGCATCCCCTGGGCAAGAAACACACTTCCATGTCGTCGATCGTGAACGTTCCATCCTCCTTCACCTTGGAAAACCTCAGCTGCTTTCTCCGGTGATGCATATTTTAAGATGCTGTCAATAAGCTGAAATAAATCTGCACTTACGCCTTCAACAGGTCTACCAGATACACAAGAGAGTTCTTTTCTGTAGGAGGGGTGTTTATAAGAATAAGAAATAATAATAACACACCTAAACGGGTTGTCAGACGTAGATTTCAGTCGGTAACTGGCGTACGGGTGAAGATTCGTTAACAGGTAATCACCGTTGATGGCATTGTTTTTGACAATACTACCGTTAACGTTCACGAGATTGAAGTTAGAACCCTATAGGCCTTAAATGGTCAGGGAAGGATTACATACATACATGCATATGCACATACATACGTGCACTCACTGTGTATACATACATACGTGCACTACTGTTACTGGAAAGATACGAGCGTGCACGTAAGTCTGATTTCACGTGAACACTGGCATTAAGAACCTAAACTAAAAATCTCTCTCTCTGTTTGTGTGTAAGTGTGTGGGTGCGTGGGTGTTTGTACACACACACACAGACACGCAGAGAGAGAGAGAGAGAGAGAGAGAGAGAGAGAGAGAGAGAGAGAGAGAAATTGGACTCTTAAATGTTTTTGCAGAATTCAAAAGTTTGTTGTCTGTTTTTCAATAGATCCGAGTCACAAAATAATAATAATAATAATAATAATAATAATAATAATAATAATAATAATAATAATAATAATAATAATAAGTAATAGACGACCCCTGCTTGACCTGGACCTGATATCCTGTTCTAATAAAAGATTCCTTCAGCATTTACAATTTTTGAAAATTCCCAATATGAATATTGGCCAGTTACTCAGAAACATCGCTGAGCCTGAGAAGCGAATTGTAAGGAAAATAGAAAAAACAATATATAAAATCAACTCGCTTAATTCTGCCATCCTTTTTAACAACAACAACAATAATAATAATAATAATAATAATAATAATAATAATAATAATAATAATAAATAATGCAGGGTTCCACTTCGCAGTATTGTATCCCCAGTAACATCCATCCATCCAGCATTGTGTGAGGTGGCAGATTGTCATCCATTTCCACTCATTGTTTCTGGGGAAAAAAGCATGTTTTATTTTCCTTGTCAATGGCGCTTTTTATAACCCCCGCCCGTGTTTCAGTATATATTTTTTTCATACGACGGGCAATTCGAGGTTATGGCCTTGATTCAATAGATGTTTACAGGGGAGGGAAAAGGGACGGTGAAGTTGTTTTACATATCTTTTGTCTATTTTTATCTAACTCGCGTCCATTAATCTTCTTTTTTCTTTGTTTCATATAGGGTGGGTTTCCTTCTTTCAGTTTTGCACACGGATGCGCCCTGCGAGTGATATATTATTATTATTATTATTATTATTATTATTTTATTATTATTATTATATTATAGTTACTCAGAAACATCGCTGAGCCTGAGAAGCGAATTGTAAGGAAAATAGAAAAAACAATATATAAAATCAACTCGCTTAATTCTGCCATCCTTTTTAACAATATTATTATTATTATTATTATTATTATTATTATTATTATTATTATTATTATTATTATTATTATTATTGTTCGGAAGATTAACCCAATTCATATGAAACAAAGCCATCATAGTGGCCTGTGGCCTGAAATTCAAGCTTCTAGAGATGATGATGATGATGATGATGATGATGATGATGATGATTATTAATTAATTAATTAATTATTCATTATTATTATTATTATTATTATTATTATTATTATTATTCAGAAGATGAACCCAATTCATAAGGTAAAAGTCGGCTGGGGCCATTGACCTGAAATTCAAGCTTCCAAAGAATATGGTAGTTCATTTGCAAGACGTAACAGTATATGATGTGGAATACAGAAAGAAGATATTAGTTATTAGAAAAGACAGACATCAACAAATTAATAAACAAATAGATAAAAACGTTAGTAAATTATATGTATTTATTTATACCTGCCGATTAGTGTATTGTTCAAATTATTTACCCAAAATACTACAAATAGGAAGAGACTCGAAAGCGCAGAAGACTATCTTTTAATTGTAAACCTCTCTCTCTCTCTCTCTCTCTCTCTCTCTCTCTCTCTCTCTCTCTCTCTCTCTCTCTCTCTCTGTAAAAGTATCCTAGAGCTGTACGTTGTGATCCAATTTAAATTTTAACCATGAAAGGGAATAAAGTATTTTAGCCAGACAAAAAGAAAAGTAAATAAAAGTCTGCCCCGAAAATGCACTGGATTATTTACAAAAGAAATACTGTAGATAAGGACGACCGTATGCCAGTAGTCTCAAGTGAAGGCGCTGAATGAATAAGAAGCCTGGTGTGGACTTGTGGACTTGGACTAACTGGCTAAGAATCTTAAATAAGCGTAGAACCCTCTTTGGAATGCGATATATATAATATATATATATATATATATATATATATATATATATATAATATATATAGATATATATAATATTAAATCTGGTAATGTAATTGTATGTAAGTATGTATGTATGTATGTATGTGTATTAAACTGATGCAGCTCACGTTAGGTTAAAGTTTTCAATTGCACGTTATTGGTGCGGGTTTATCGCTATATGGTTTACCTCCACAATGATTTGATTGACAGAGAGAGAGAGAGCCTGGGTGTGCTATGAGATCCAAAAAACAAAAGACCAACAAACAAACAAAAACAAAAGAAAACTGCAGGATTTCATCATATCAATTCCTGCTCTTTTTGTTCTGTTCAACCTCTTTCAAAAACAACACTGACCTATACAGAGAGAGAGAGAGAGAGAAGAGAGAGAGCGAGAGAGAGAGGAGAGAGAGAGAGAGAGCGTTATAAATAACTCGAGCAACAAAGGTGGAAATATTTAAAAAAAAACTCTACCGTCATGACAGTTCATATCTGACCGACGGACAAACTCGTCCACAAAAGCAATTTGATTAGAGACTCCGACTTTTGCATGCTTGCATAAAGCAAGCGAATTAATCAAGACATCCATGGGAAGAATTACGCGTAATTAGCACTGCGTCGGAATTCAATTTATCGTTCGCCAAAATTAAATTCATTCTTCTATCTGCTGTCCTCCGACGATATAACCTATTTTTCGGGTTATAACATGTGGGAGTCGAAGATTGCCCCTGTTTCTGTTTATAACCCGCGCCAAAGTGGCCTTCTGAAATGTGATTATAAATGTGCACCGGTTGTCTGTCTATTCTTTTTTTTTTTTTTTTTTAACACAGGCGTTTGTTTTATCAGAGCTGTACCGGGGAAAGGAATTTAATAACAAAATCGACTAGCTGGCTGTTGATTGTAGAGAGGTACAAGTGTATATCACACGTATAGTTTACACATACGAACGTACATACATCGTTTCTCTCTCTCTCTCTCTCTCTCTCTCTCTCTCTATCTCTCTCTCTCTCTCTCTCTCTCTCTCTCTCTATATATATATATATATATATATATATATATATATATATATATATATATATTATATATATATATTCATATTTATGTTTATGTAGATATATACATACATACACGAGATTGTGAATTCCTTAACAACAACAACGTCAATAATAATAATAATAATAATAATAACTAATAATAATATAATAAATAATAATAATAAAGTATCAGAAATGTCTCCATTTTAATGATGACGAAGACGCACCAAGACAATAAAAAAAAAACCAAAAACAAAAAACAAAGGGAGAAAGAAGGGACAAGTCTAAGCAAAAACCAGACAAATATCTCAAGGATTATTGCAATGTTGCGTGTCAACAATCCGGCTCGATTTGCATTCGAGAAAAAAGGAACCCCCCCCCCCCCTCCCCCCTAAATTTAGCTCGCTATTCGTACTAGGTTTTTTACTTGATAGTTTCCAATGCAAAGTTAGGATCGACATTTCACAAAAGAGTGGCGTGAACCTGTTGATTAATGTCTTTTTTGTATATTGGGAAGCTTATTTTTTTTATTTCTGTTGAGTCGTTTCCTTTGTTTCTCTCTCTCTCCCTCCATCTGTATATATATATATATATATATATATATATATATATATATATATATATATATATATATATTATGCAGCCATCCTTTTTGACACGACATACTTGTTGAGCGAGGGTTGATTTCATTATTATTATAAATATTTTTGATGGTACCTCATAAACGTATTCTTTCTCACTCTCTCTATCTCTCTCCCTGTATCTCTCTCTCTCTCTCTCTCTGCCTCTGGCTCCTCTGTTACTTTCTATCAATTTATATATATATATATATATATATATATATATATATATATATATATATATATATATATATGTATATATATATATATATATATATATATATATATACATTATATATATATATATATATATATATATATATGATATATATATATATATATAGATATATATATAGTATATATATATATATCTATGCATATATATATGTACTAATTTATTTATATATATATACTATATATATTACTTAATATATATATATATATATATATAAATCTATATATGTATATATATATATATATATCATATATATATATATAGATATATATATATTATCGAAATATATATATATATGTAAGTATAAACACAGTTTATGTATCTATCTATTAGCCTGAATCTCTATCTTTCTCTCTCTCTTCTTCTCTATACATGTAACTCTCTCCCTCCCACGCCCCACGTTCGTCCGAAACAGCCCTCCCACGCAAAACCCATTCTTTTTAAAGTTCCGTACCAGAGTCGACAACCCGAATTACAACCATCCCCAGAGGTTGGGACGAATATGGCCGAGATTATTTTCGTTTTTATTCTTTCATTTTCACCGTTTTTTTAAAGCAGGGTCGTTGGAAACACGATAAGGGCGTGAGACTATTTTTTTATTTCTTTTATTTTTTTTATTACTATTTTTCCCTTAGCTACGCATATGTGTGACTTCCACTTTGATTTGCTAGTGTTTACGCTCCTAATTTCAGTCCCGATTCCCCTCGATCAAGCTGATGGATTCAATCAAGACTTTTTTGTTTTTTTTCGATAGGTATAGTTAATTCGTGAACTTCTAATGGCCCTCTCTCTCTCTAGGCCGAGTTAATGAAGTTAAAAGAAGGCAAATGGTTTCATCCGATTAAAACGACATTTCTTGCAGATGTCTCACATTCAAGTGATCTCCTACAAGTTTTCTTATGAGTGACTTACAATAATAAAACAGAATATAACTGGCATGAATTAAAGTCAATAAGTCGCCATTTCGTTGCTCCTCATAAGGTAGCTCCTTACAAGTTACTATAATTCAACAGATTGTAACAGTCACAAGCTAATGGCAGTAACTGGCCGTTTTTATCTCTTTCACTCTTTTGCCATAGAAAACAAGTTGAAAAAATGCGCAACTGAGTTTTTCGTACAGCGCATAATGCTGACTGAAACTTAGTCACGGCCCATGAAAATCTCAGCCTCTGCCCGGTGGTGGCATGTGTTGTTAGCCCTTAACGCGTTGCCAGGCGCATGACCAAGGCTCACTTTAAACTTAAATAAAATAAAAACGACTGGGGCTAGAGGGCTGAAATTTGGTATGCTTGTTAATTCATAGGTGAGTGATCAACATACCAATTTGCAGTCCTCTGGTCTTAGCAGTTTTTAAGAACCGAGGGCGGACAGAAAACGTGCGGACGGACAGACAAATAGCCATCTCATAGTTTTCTTTCACAGAAAACTAATAGTAATCTTGACGTGGTAGCTGATAAGTACAGAGGTCCGTTATGTTAAGTTGCTGTCCTTACGTATAGTTGGGGTGTTATTGTATTTTCTGTATCCAT
Organism: Macrobrachium nipponense; assembly: GCF_015104395.2. Lineage (NCBI taxonomy): Eukaryota > Metazoa > Arthropoda > Malacostraca > Decapoda > Palaemonidae > Macrobrachium > Macrobrachium nipponense. Next base: position 12,103,696 of record NC_061102.1, read on the forward strand.
TGTTCGTCAATTAATAATGACTGTATTATTAAAATTCTATTGAAGCTATGAAGCGCATTATCTTCAACACAGCTCTTGCAACAATGCCCGTATGTCTGCAACTTACGACACACAACCCCCACCCCCCATACACCTATTAAGCTTGTCAGTCAATTCCAGGTCGTAACAGCATCAAAGTTGCGTAACAGCATTTCATTTTTCCTTGGCCTCGTTACGCCACGCCCACTTGTTTCGACCTCCGTTACGGACGGACGATCAACAGAAAACGACAGGGCGCGCGCAAACAAATCCTTTTGTAGTTAGAAAACTTGTTACGGCTAATGAGATTGGATTCCTACTCCTCCTCCTCCTCCTTCTTCTTCTTCCTCTTCTTCTTCTTTATTCTCGATTACTTTGCACTCACTTTCTTCTGATGCCTAATTAGGATGCATGTGTCCAAATAGTGATTTTATTGTGGCATTATTTTTTCACTTATCAAAAAGCGCTAACTCGCTAGAATGCCAATAAAGGAAGTTGGGTATGAAGCTGCTGCTATGAACCGCTCGTGCGATATATGTGACTTAAGATGAACCATTGGAAGGGTGGAGAATGTGAAGATAAACAGAAGTAGGATAGAGATTTTCTTTGTCAGTGAAGGGATGGTTAAGAGCATTTCAAATTGGTTTGATCTTGTAGTGAGAATTTAAAAAAAATGTCTTGCAGACGAAAGATCTTGTAACCCTTTTTTCAATTTTACTGTGGATATACATTTTGATATCTATATTTGTATCTGTGTCTATCCATTCCCTGTATACATATACTTATACATACATACATTCATAAAAAACGCACACATACATATATATATATATATATATATATATATATATATATATATATATATATGAGCGTGTGTGTGAGTGTGTGTATGTATGTGTCTGTATATGTGTATATATTATATATATATATACATATATATCTAATAGTCTATATATATATATAATGATATATGTCTAGGAATATATATATACCTACTGAACTTTGCTGTTACAATATCTATTTATGTGTTTAACTTGCTTAAGAAGGATACCCCACATACCACACTAGTCTACATTTTGAATGCAGGTAATTACGATGCTACGATGTTCGAGTAGAAGCAAGAGGTAATTGTACATCTTAGCAAACACATAAAAAGGAGTCTGTGAGGAAAGAATCTTAGGATCCTTTTAGCTTTCCTTGAAAGGAGAAGACAACGGAAGGAGGTACACACACACACACATAAGCCTTAGCTATAGGTAAAGGTAAACAGAGGTATCCATCCCTGCCTTTCTTTCCTCACCTCATTTTCCAGAAATCTTTCCCAACCGGATGTGTAAGAGCCTTCACCTTCTTCTCCCTCCCTCCCCACACTCTCCCCCCTTCCCTCACACCTACCCAAGTCCCTTCTCGTCTTGCCTGTTTAAACATCGGAGAAACTTAGAGACATTAGTAAGTGACGGTCTTTTATGATGGTGCTGTCATTATTGGCTGTGAAATTGGTGGCTGGTTTGGATAAGGTTCGTATCTCGTTTTTGCCTCTCTCTCTCTCTCTCTCGCTCTTCAGTAAATGACCTATACAGGTAGATCATGCCCTTTCTGGCAATTGAGATGGAGTGTCTTTAACTCCTACTTTATTTGTATTTATGTTTTAGTTTTGCTCTTAGATACCAAGCACAGTCAATCTCTCTCTCTCTCTCTTCTCTCTCTCTGACACACACACCCTGTGCTTATATTATATTGGGGTGTTCTGAAGTGTTTGAAATTCCACTTGAAACTCGAGAAGATGAAAGACCATTTATTATGTATGTCTTGCTACCTGTGTTGATAACCTTTGCCTAAGCATGACTCATGGCCCATTTCGTGAAGTGTTTTATTGGGTTTGTTCCCAGAATATCAGCCGTAGTCTCTCTCTCTCTCTATTACCACTCGTGACTTTGTTATCTTCATATTATGATTAAGTAGTCATAGGTGTTAGTAATCGAAATGTTAAGTGTGGCGACCGTAGAGTTTTGTCCACTGAATCCTTTAATATTGCTGTCGTATGTGGTAGTTTTGAAACGAAATTCAATAGAACTTACTTTATGTGTAAAATATCTCATTTACCCAACTTCTCTTAAATATAGGGAATAATATTCTCCTTATTTCAACTGACTAACCAAAAATACAAAAAGCTAGCCGTGCAAAGAGTTGCAGCAATCAATTTGAGTGCCCTAATGGAAAGGTAAACACAAAAGGTAAACACACGTGCTTGTATGAGAAGTGTTAACCAGAAACATACCAAGAACTGCAATATGGATACTCGAGTTCTCAGTTACAACGCGAAAATTGATAGGAAGCATTTTTGGAAACCAGGAAAATAAAGGTGTCTTTGGAAGGTAATGCTGGAAATTATGAAGGAATTGTTGAATGAAGTCTCCTTCGTGGAAAAAGATGCCAAGCTTATATATAGGGGTAAGGCATTGTAGCATTTGGTGGTTACATCGAAACAACAAGCACAGACAACACTGTGCGATCTCAGGAGTGCTGTAGATTAAATACGGTCAATGGTGAACCTCACAACCATTATTCTACCATATGCACTGGGATCCCTGCCCAGAGAAACACCCATGGATCAAAATACATGTATCATTATCATTATTCAGGTTGTGATATCCGCTAATTGTACAGGGATGCTTGCCCAGAGGAACACCTATAGAGCATAAGTGCATGTGGCCAATTCTCAGACCAAACATGGCAGCTGCCCATCTCTTTGGCATAAACTCTATACCCAGGTGAATTATGATTCGCTCGTTTCCAGGATTTTCTGGTTACCGCTATCCACTCTTCCATGGGAATTAAGAACCCCTCACTCCCCATCCTATAGTTTGCCCTGAAGATGAATAAAGTACCCCTAAATGACAAAGTATTCATTCTCAGCAGGTCGTGCGTTGTTACGCTTTTGGTAAAGTTCTCTGACGTCCTATTTGCTTATGAACCAACGTCTGCTATTGCCCAAAAGACGCTCACTCCTTAGAACGCTGGTTCAGAAAAAATCCATATTAGGATTCCGATTAACAGCTGATACTTTGCATCGAGATGCCAGTAAGATTCTGCTGTTTAGGAAGCAAAGAAAACTATACTCTGTTTTTTTCCATCTGTCCATCCGCCTGTGGTGTTTGCGCATGGTAACACTGCGTTCCGGGCTTGAAATAATATACTATTTCGAATATTAACGGTGTAATTCGCATACAGTAAATTCTCAAAACACTTTTCAGTTGCAAATGTACACCAAGATATCCTTTTTTTACCTAAAACTTACACATAGCGTAACTATTTAAAGCCCGGGAGGCAGTGTTACCATGCGCGACCACAACAGGCGGATGGACAGATGGAAAAAACAGAGTATAGTCTCTCTAGAAGAGTGAAAATTTCTATTCCAAGGTCAACGAGGGGTCAATGAAGGGTGACCGAAAGGTTGATATGAACGAGGTCCTTCAATAACGGAAAGAAAAAAGTTGGGCGAGAGAACGAAGGCCCGTGAAACACTAAAAAATATCAAAGCGAACTGATACAACAAACATACTCACGTCTTTGGGACTGAACTAGTTTGCAGAAAACAGCAAAACATAAAGCAACTAGAAAACGATCCTTGGGACAAAAATCAGTGAATAGAAAACAGCAGAGCATAAACTGCTGGGTAGATGACACTGCTAGTTAGCCACACCAATCGATCTTTACATATGACTATAAATAGACACTTTCTCGATGTAGGTCAACGAAGGATAAAAGAATTAAGAAAATTCCTCGTGTGCCGCATGAAACATTATAATCCCTTGAGCATGCGAGTCGTCAAAGGCCTTCATGAGATTAGTCCTTCCGGTACTAGATACCGTTTAGATTCATGACGGTAATTCTGAAGTTACTGGGTAATATTCAGATGAGAATTTGCTTTGATTGGAATGCCAGATCACGTAAGTGACCTGGTTATTTTTAGATAGTACAAATCTCTGTTCTCCGTCTGGATCAAAAGTTTATTGAAGGAATCGGGTTGAATTCAAGCAAATTACATTTTGGACATTCCATAGATGACGTCCATGCACTGATTGAATGCATTTAAGGTATGTGATTTTTAAAATGGCATTTTGTGATTTACCAAAAATACTTGAGTTGATAATAAACTGCGCTTTAAGTGAGCATGCGCGTGGACACATATTAGTTCTGAGTAAGCTTATTCAATCAAGCATGTGAATAGAATCAACCAGGTAGATAAGCAAGCTAACTCACACGTGATATATATGATAAATATATATATATATATATATATATATATATATTATATATATATATATATATATTATATATATATATTATATATATATATATATATATATATATATATATATATATATATATATATATATACGTGTGTGTGTGTGAGTTTTTGTGTGTGCTTACGCAAATCCTGCAAAGAACTCGGGTTCTAGAAATGAGGAATCCTAACCCCTCTCCCACCCCAACCCCTTTCACCCACTCCCTTAAACACAATGTTTTAATAGCGGAGTCTCAACACTCATCTCTAATAGTACCGCCTTCTCAGTCTGGTGAATAAATGTTGAATTGTTCCATTTAGTTATCCTAAGACAAGCGGTATGTGAAGCTCAGTGGGAATGAAGGACTGTGGACATAATATTCCCTATTTACTTATACCTTCTCTCTCCTTGTTGGTGATCTGCTTGGATATTTGGCCGAGATCATGGAGGAATTAGGTATTAAGATGATGTACATAGTAAAATAATTGTACAACTAATAAGATTATATGTAACGGAAAGTCGATTACAGACGAGGATCTCGAGTGGGTATGGAGTCCTTTCAAAACTAAATGTTTGCCTGTGCTTCGTCATTATCCAAGATCGAAAAATGATTTCCCTTCTTTTTAGAACGTTAGAATTCTCTATTAACATCTATCAAGATAACACTGGAAGAAGGTCAAGGTTTTTCTGCACCAGTTGTAGATATGATTATTTTTTCGGACTCGAAATGGGTCTGAAATATCTGAATTTTTTCTTTTTTTTTTCATAGGAAAACTGATAAATGTTTTTATAAACGTTTCTACCAAAGTAACATGCTTTGATTTTACTTCCTTGTTTTTCCTGGATCTTTTGAGACAGTTGGGAAACTGAGAGCACAAAAACACGGAAACAGAATCCAATTTTGGAATGTTCAGGTGTTTTGATTTATAATGATTTAAAAGAGCTGCATATCCTCTCTTTAAGTCTGCTTGCAGAACTGCTGCAGAGCTGTATTTTTGTTTGAGAAAATATTTCATTCAGATATACATATACATATACAATATATATATATATATATATATATATATATATATATATATATACACACACATATATATATGTGTGTGTGTGTGTGTGTGTGTGTCAGTGTGTGTGGGTGTATGTGTGTATGTGTCTATTTATAACTATACTTGTTCGAACTGTTTGCTCGTAAGTGAAACCATTAGAGAAAATTGAATTTAATGATTCAAAAACCCTTCCGAGTTGTATAGACGTGCTCTTATGCTCTTATTACTACAAATTCCATTTTCACAATTATATGAAATTAAACTTTGACTTTCATCAAGAGCAACGACCCTTCACTGACACGAAAATACCCCTGGAATAAATAGGATAAAAAATAAACATTATAATTTCCTTTCCGAGGTACGAGTTGACCTAACAGCCAGAAATGTCATAACCACGAAATAATAGAGATAAAAAGAGATGTCTTGGCCGGGAGGTTTAGGGAAATAAACGTTTGCTGCCGGAAAACGTTTGAAACTGCAAACGTTGACGAATGACTCCAGTTCTGAAAACAAGTCAGTCTCCCCTGAATTTAGATTCTATTAAGTCGTCTCCTGAATTGCAAACATAAGTTTCAATTACTCAGGATGTGAGCTGGGCTGAATGTGGGCAAGTTGTCGAAGTTTTCTAGCGAGAGATTAAATTCATTGTTAGGCCTGAAATTTATTACACATCATAATTTTGAGCTTAGATAGAAGTAATTATCAGGCCCAATATTTGTATATAGAGTAGATGTCTGGAAATTTATAGTACTGCTCGTCCGTTTCTTTCGTATCCTTTATATAGATGACAATATAAAACAAGTAAAAAATGCGCCGAAGAAAGAGTACTCTGTATGAGCGGCGGTCTATGAAGCTTCCAGGAACGGCCCCGGTAGTGGCTTCTCCTATAACGTTACCAGACGCACGAACATGGCTAGTTTTAATCTTAAATAAATTATAAACTGCTGAGGCTCGAGTGCTGCAATTTGGCATGATTGATGATTGGAGGGTGGATAATCAACATACTAATTTGCAGCCCTTTAGATTCAGCAGTTTTTAAGATCTGATAGTGGACAGAAAATGTGCGGACGGACAAACAAATTGCCATTCAGTAGTTTTCTTTAACAGAAAACTAAATAGAGAATGAGCAGATGATACTGATCACTATACTGAGTAATGACGAGATATGTCTTGCATGTTATAAAGCTTCCATCATCCTCAGTAAACAGATCTAAAATTAAGAGTATATACGTAGGGTAAAGCATGAAAAATGATAGTCCAAATGTAAATACATTTGAGGTATGCAAAAACTAGCCCAAGGCTTTTGGAGGGCTTACCTCTGGCCATTTTAAAACCAACATAACTCTCGGCGTTTTTCCCACATTACCCATGAATGTACACTATCAAAAGGCACTAGTCTATGTCCGTTTGGTAGTTCGTCATAAGCTAACATTTATTCTCGACGGCTCACTGTTGACGCTTGACAATGATCGGGTATTTAGGGAGATTCCTTCCTCTGTAAAACAAAGCAACCCTCTGCAATCTTTCTATCATTCGAGCTTTACACAATAATGGGTGGGGGGGATTCAGTGTATTGCCCGTTGATTCGATTTTATGAGATGAATGGACTGACCCATTTAATTTTATCACTGGAGTCATCTATGGTCTTTTGAAAGGGAATGTTGTTATAGACTATCATGGCAATCGTTTGCTTGGCTTTGGCAGTATCCTGTGGTGAAAGTGGAGCTTGTGTTATTCATATGTAAATGTAACTATATAACTTTATATATATATATATATATATATATATATATATATATATATATATATATATATATATATATATAATAGTACATGCATAGTCATCCAGACCTATGTTAGCCTCTCTTAACACGTGCAGAATTAACGTACCTAGCG
>NC_061102.1:12115944-12123444 GCF_015104395.2 Macrobrachium nipponense
CTGCTATTCCTTCTATCTGTTTCCATGCCTGAATTATCATGTAGCGTTCTCTTCTCCTTTCTAGACTATATAATTTTAAGGATTGTAGTCTTTCCCAGTAGTCAAGGTCTTTAACTTCTTCTATTCTAGCTGTAAAGGACCTCTGTACACTCTCTATTTGTGCAATATCCTTTTGATAGTGTGGGTACCATATCATATTGCAATATTCAAGTGGACTACGAACATATGTTTTATAAAGCATAATCATGTGTTCAGCTTTTCTTGTTTTGAAGTGCCGTAACAACATCCCATTTTTGCTTTACATTTTGCCAACAGAATTGCTATTTGATCATTGCATAACATGTTCCTATTCATCATCACACCAAGGTCTTTAACTGCTTCCTTATTTGTGATTGTCTCATTATTAGGTCCCCTATATGCATATAGCTTTCTTTCTCTGTCTCCATAATTTATTGATTCAAATTTATCAGAGTTAAATACCATCCTATTTACCTCTGCCCAATCATATACTTTGTTAAGGTCTCTTTGTAGAGCGTTCCTATCTTCATCACAAGTAATTTCTCTACTTATTCTTGTGTCATCTGCGAAACTACTCACTACCGAATCCTTAACATTACTGTCTATGTCTTCAATCATAATAACAAACAGTATTGCAGCTAACACCGTACCTTGCGGCACACCGGATATTACCTTGGCTTCATCCGATTTCTCGTCGTTTGCAATAACTATCTGTTTTTCTGTTGTGTAAAAATTCTTTTAACCATCTTCCTACTTTATCCACGATATTGTGTTTTCTAATTTTCTTCACTAATATATTATGGTCTACTTTGTCAAAAGCTTTTGCAAAGTCTAAATAAACCACATCTGTTTCATTTCCGCTTTTCATATTTTTGAATATGTTCTCACGGTGGACTAACAGTTGGGTTTGTGTACTTTTTCCGGGTACGAAACCATGTTGTCCTTTATTAAACAAATTATTTTTATTAATGTTTCATAATATTTTTCTTCATTACCCTTTCATATACTTTCATAATATGTGATGTTAGACTCACAGGCCTATAATTACTTGCCTCTAGTCTTGATCCACTTTTGAAAGTAGGGGTAATATATGCTAATTTGTGCTCATCATAAATCTTGCCTGTATCTACACTTTGTCTTAATAATATTGCAAGTGGCTTTGCGATAGAATGAACTACTTTCTTTAACAAAATATCAGGCACTCCATCCGGCCCTGCAGCAGCTCCATTTTTAATTTCATTAATAGCCTGCACAATATCAGCTTCATTAATATCTATGTCAGCTAAATATTCACTATTTTCATCCCTTACTTCTATATCATTATCTCATTAATCTATTCTAGGGGTGAATTATTATTCTATATCATATCTTCATTATCTATTCTAGGGGTGAATTCTCTCTTATATCGTTCTGCCAATATGTTGCAAATTTCCTTTTTTTCATTCGTTAATCTCCCTTCAATTCTTAGAGGGCCTATTTCTATTCTTCTTTTATTCATCTTCTTCGCATATGAGTATAATAGTTTGGGATTTTGCTTGATATTTAATAGTTTTTTCTTCCAAGTCCCGTTTTTCATTTTCTTTTGATTGTATAATCTTTTGTTCTGCATTTTCTATCTTACTTTTTAGTTCTATAACTTTCCATGCATTTTTTTCTTTTGCAAGACCTTTTTTCCACTTTCTGATTTTCTGGAACAAGATCCTTCTGTCTCTTGGTATGCATGACTGATGTTTACTTTTCTTCTTCGGTATATATTTATCCACTATTTTCTCTAATATTTTATATAATATCTCCGTATTTACCTTTATGTCATCACTTACGAAAATGTTATCCCAATCTTTGTTTAATTCTTCATTTATTTCTGACCATTTTATATTTTTACTGTAGAAGTTGTATTTTCCATATCCTTCCCACTTTTTCATTTCTTGCTTATCTCTGTTTTCACTTGCTTTGGAATGGACTGTTAATTCTATGACATTATGGTCTGAAATACTCGCATTATAAACTATTATTTCTTTAACATAATTCATCTCGTTCACAAATACTATAGGTCTAAAGTATTTTCCTTTCTTGTTGGCAGGTGATTTATTTGTTGAATGTTGTATTCTAGTAGCATATCTAATAGCTTTTCGAATTGCCTCTTATCTTCTGCACTACTATTACTCTCTTTTTTATATGTATAAGTACATCCACAATCTCCTATTCGTTCTTTCCAGTCTACGAAAGGAAAGTTGAAGTCTCCAGATAGGAGAATAGTCCAGTCCTTGTGATTTCTACATATATCATCCAATTTTTCTATTATTAAGTCAAACTCTTTAGTATTAGGAGGTCTATATATTACTATGTTCATTAATTTTTCAGATTCAAATTCTACCGCTATTAGTTCACATTCTGAGTTACTACATTTCTCATATATTTTTCTTTGTTTTTTGTCTTTCCCATATATTGCGGTTCCCCCTTGATTCCTATTTTTTCTATCTGATCTATAAGTTTGGAACCCTTTTATTTGATCATCATTCCCAGTCTCTTGGGAATACCAGGTTTCACTTATATTCATTATATCTATTTTCTTTTCAATTTGGGTTAGTTCTTCTAAGTACTCTATTTTTCTTTTTGAGTTACTCGTAACTAAACCCTGCGCATTCATCACTATGATGGTTTGCGTGTTTTCTCCTTCATTTAATATTGGTAATAATAAGGATTTTTTCCCATGTCTCTTTCCTGTTCTGGTATGTTGTTCTTTTTTCATTTCCAGAAATTCTGACATTAAAAAATCCAACTTTTCCATAATATTTGTTCTTCCTTCATCATAATTATTCATTTTGTGTCTGAATCTGAGAGAGAGAGAGGAGAGAGAGAGAGAGAAGAGAGAGAGAGAGAGAGAGAGAGAGAAGTGTCTCGGTCAGACGAATTTTCTTGCGGCCGTTTTTGCCATCAAGGAACGACGAGTAAAGGGTACGTGACAATCGACTTAACTGAATTGGCAACAACGAGGTACCACGTGCGTGAAAATGTCACTGAAACTTCGTGAGAGTCCTTTATTTACTCGAGTTGTTGTCGTCGTGGTGTTAAGTATAAAGGTTATGTGGTATACACACACACACACATATATATATATATATATATATATATATATATATATATATATATATACATATATATATATATATATATATATATATATATATATATATATATATATATATATATATATAAAACTACCCATATAGACATGTCATAATTCAAACAGAAATATTCATTTCATCTCTGATTTGTCAGTTTTATTCGGGTTTATTGCCAAATGAAAGTCAACATTTATATATATATATATATATATATATATATATATATATATATATAAATGTTGACTTTCATTTGGCAATAAACCCGAATAAAACTGACAAATCAGAGATGAAATGAATATTTCTGTTATTATATATATATATATATATATATATATATATATATATATATATGTATATGTATATGTATGTATGTATATATAAAACGACCTCAATTTACGTGCACTTTCTGAGATCTTACAAGGATGAAAAAAAAAGCTTTCATTTGAGTATCGTAAGGTTATGCCTCAATATTTAGAAGTCTGTTTCTCTAGTTACCGCGTATCTTTGAAATTAAAATCCCGTCAAAATCATGAATGAAGAACCTACGTACGTCTAAAAAAAACATTTACGTATTGCTGCCATACTTCTGAAAATTCGAATTAATTTTGCGATCAATATGACCTAATGAAAACCATTCATTGATTTTTATTTTTTTTCATTTCACTGATTAGCTTCGAGACCTTTCATTTTCCCAGGTTTTTAAGACCGCGAGCACACAAATCGGTCTTCGGGGGTGGTCAATTATAAGAGCACCACTATAATCTGGGAAATTACAAAGAAGTCTAATTAGTAAGACTTATTCTAAAGCGAAAAAAAATTATATTGCTTGAACCGAATCACAAGATTTACTTAAGAGGCGAACTTACGATTCTAGGCAATTTAAGAAAAAGAAAGTCGCGCTTAAATTTCTAAGAGATTGAAGATAATTGATATGGCTGCAAAATGTTTGTACAGCTTTGGTTTGCAAAGAGCACTACTGATGCCTGGCTAAGACCTTCCCAAATGGCAACGGACTCGGTGTTAAAGACAATGACAATTGCCGAATTACACTTGGAGGAACCCGGTAATCTATCTCTCCCCCTCTTATGTCATGACAATCAAAAGTTTATTATGACAGGTTTTTTGATATGCCTTTTCTTTATTTCCATTTGGTTGTTGTTCAAATTGATTAAGTTCACCTTTTTTTAAGTTTGGTATTTTTTGCTATGAACTTCAATGATTCAAAAGTTAATTTCTTTTAATTATAACACTGTAGAGAAGCTTTTATATGATTTTTTTTTACTGACTTTTTAGAAATGCATGATTAGTTTTCATGCTATATTTCTGACTGACATTTCAGTTACGCGTAAATATATCTGCATGACAATCATATATATGAAAAGATTAGGTTAAATCCATTTCGAATAATAATAGTTATAAAGGTTTCGAGAAAAAATAACTGGACCGTCAGTTTGGCAAACGTTTTCCAGCGACGGCCCTCACGCCCAGGTGCGTAATTGTTGCAGAGCTTGAATTTATTCTGCGTCATGTAAATTTATGCTAATACTGGCGTCGCTATGGATTACCGCATAGTATTCGTGTGAGTAATTTTGTTTCATTCAAGAATTCCTTCGCAAGGGATCTCGCTCCTCGTTGGCCAGGTCTTCCGTGAACTATGACGTCACGGATTTGACTACGCGGGGGAGGGAACGACAGCCAATCAGGAGAGTCCCCATCGCTGCCACACGAACGGTCAATGCGGAATGTTTCGTTCGGCTTGGGAGTTTTCGCATGCAAATCGATAGTTTTCGGAATTGTTGCTTAATTCAAATGCCGCAGGTAAGTGTTTTTGTTTATGAAGTATAAATATCGAGGCATTTCAAATTCATCTGACTTGTTTTTAAGGGATACACTTCTAAAGATGAAACATTTTGAATCCCGGACGATACTCAAAGAAAAATATCGCCTGAATTGGTAACGTGCTTCAGGTAGGCACACAGCCCAAGTATAAGTTGACGGTGGGGAGCGCAGACCCCCTAACTCGTGGCAGCCACCCAACAGGTGGAGATCAAGGAAAAAGAGAGAGAGAGCTAGAGAGCGTGAGCGTGAGCGAGCGAGCGAGAGAGAGAGAGAAAGAAAGAAAGAAAGCAAGTAGCGCGCGCGAGAGATAAAGTTTCGTTTCAAAACTTGTCCGAGAGAGAGAGAGAGAGAGAGAAGGGACGTCCCCTGGAAAATTTCGCTGCTCCGTTTTCTGGAAAGGTGGTGGTGGTGTCTCTCGCCGTCGGTTTGTTATTATTTGTTCAGTTCCAGCGCTGGCAGGAGGCAGGTTGGAACCAGCAGGAGAAGCAGCAAATAACAACAGGACTTTGTAGTAGAACAACAACCCGAGGGAGAGAGAAGAGATTTTTGGGGGGCACAAACGAATAATAAAAAACAAACGCAGGGGGAAAGTAAGAAACATAACGTAGGAGAGAACACGAAAATAAACATCTCGGTTTTACAATAATAATCCATCAAGTGAAAATCTTAAACAAAAAAAAATCTTTAAAAAAAAGGAGTTTTGAATCAGACATCCCGGTGTCGTTCGTAACACGAATATTCCTTGAAATTCATCGACTACCTGACCCCTCCCCCACACAAACCTCCAGTTCTGAGTTATACCTTGAGGATGAGCCGTCGAGGATGAATTGCAGTACCAGCTCAGCGACGACCATAAGTTCTTGAAAGCCACTTCGGAACGGAAGAAAAGGTAAGTGTAATCTTTCCTCACCTGTACTTTTCACTTTTGGAGGAAGCATTCATAAGTTTACAAATTCACATACATTTATAATTTTCCTTCACCGGTACTTTCTATACTTTCCCTTTTGGGGAGAGTATATATATTAAGATCTATAATTTTTAGTTAGACTTTCTCATAATTCTCCCTCATTTCCAACTATGAACGAATGTTAATATCGAATTTTTACAGAAAATTTTTTTATTTATGCGTGATCCATCGCAAAAAAGAACACCAAGAGTGAATCTGATGTCATGACCACGACGTTTCGAGTAATCGTAAATACTTTTTCCGTTTTTGCCTTCTCAACCCTCAAGTTTCTCAACTTGTTAGGTTACGTATCATTTCAACATGTTAGTTTCCATGTAACGCGTAAAAAAAGACATACAAGATTCACACAGATAGAAGAAAATCGAGCCAATGACAAGCAAGCATAATGACAATTTCAAACAATGAGTCTTTAGCAATAATGACAATTTCGAACAACGAGTCTTGAGTAAAATATGAGTCTGTCTATACCTTAACGTGAGTGTCATGTTTCACTCAGGGAGGTTTAAGGGAAGATGATGATAATCTCGTCTGGACAGCCGACCGACTTAACTTTCTCCACGATATTAGTGATTATTATAAGCCGCTTGCTCTCTCTCGAAGGGAAGAACTTACTCGATTCTTATCCAGTTACGCCATCATGTTGAGAAGAATGCGAATGAGGCATTTAAGAAGACTGGCAATTTCATTTTTTTTAATGTTCCCTTCGTTTCCCTTCTTTTATTTTTTTTTCTACTGAATTCGATCTGTGCTCTTTGTGTTGGACGTACTAAATGAATTATCTACCTAATTTTTGTGAATGTAAATGTGTATATATATATATATATATATATATATATATATATATATATAATATATATATATATATATATATATATATGTGTGTGTGTGTGTGTGTGTGTGTATGTATTCTTTGTTAATAGGAATTTACAGGACTTCAATTCCGCAAAAAAAAAAAAATAAATAAATAAATAAATAATCTTCTTTCGTCGCCATTTACGATATAATAATATAATAAACCACGAAAAAAATCTCTCACGTCAAACGCAAAAAAGGAAACCTAACTAGATAAATAAATGAATAATTGATCATTCGGGCCAACTCTCACGCCATTTCCTACTGACCACTGTCAAAGGAGATCAATTTCCTCAAGTTTCCAATCTGCCATCTTTTTTTTGAAGCCCAGCATCTATCTCCGATGAGAAAGGAGGACTCCGAGCCAAGCGTCGAGGGACGCCTGATGTATATACGAATGTCTCACCCGAACGTCTTTACACGAAGAAGCAGATGCGAATTCAGTCATATTTAATGGCCTGAGTGGCGGGGGGGTTGGGGCCTGCTAAAACGTCCAGCCCTCGATCGAAGAAAGATCGGTGACTGATGGTCAGTCGAGGGTCTCAAAGGGCAGGGTCATTTTAGACTTCTGTGAAAGAAAACCATCGAGATGGCTGTCTGTCTCTCTTCGTCCGCAATTTTTCTGTCCACCCTCGGATCTTGGAAACCGCTGAGGCTAGAGGGCTGCAATTTGGTACGTTGATCATCCACCCTCCAATC
>NC_061102.1:12130944-12138444 GCF_015104395.2 Macrobrachium nipponense
TGATGAAAGTCTGAATTCGCCCGTAAATCACAAAATCGTGGAAGACAAGCTTTCTCCAAGTTCTCTTCGCTAATCGAATTATGTTCCCGTGGCCTTCGAAAAGTGGACTCTCTTTAGTTCGAGTCTCTCTCTCTCTCTCGTTGATCATGTGAACGGTCTTACCTAAAAAAAATAACAATAATAAAAATTTCTTTGCGCCTAAATACCAGAATGTTTAAATGCAACGTCTAGTCATTGCAGGACGAATTCATCTTCTCATTACCATAAACACGAAACAAATGGAACAATTTCTTTCTCAGTAAAATGTATATTTTGTTATTTTTCAAGTTTTGCACTGGCGAAAAAGGCTGGCAGGAGACTGAGATCGGTGTTAAAAGTACAATCATTTTACGTCTCGTAAAATAATAATTATCTAAACCAAAGAATATATGTATATATGTAGTGTACACACACACACACACACATATATATATATATATATATATATATATATATATATATATATATATATATATATATATCTGCCTCTAACACAGACGAACACCCACACTCATATCCGCAGGGAAGAGAGAGAGAGAGAGAGAGAGAGAGAGAGAGAGAGAAATCTATTATTTAAACAGATATTTATTTATCCCTCTGTTCATGAATTCCGTGGGAATATATTGCATATGGTGATATAAAATGGATATCCGATCTGTCGCCTGTCACTTTCGGCTATATCATCTTTAAAAAAAAACTGCGTTTTCAATAGTGTTTGTCTTTCAAATTCATACTCTAATTACGTGTTGTGCTGTGTTCTATTTGGAACTGGACCTTACATAGGGGATAGACCACGCGCGCTGTGAGTAGTGTGCATTGTTTTAGAATTTGCAAACTTTAAGCGATGTGTATCTCGTGAGGTAAAACATATATTTTATATATATATATATATATATATATATATATATACATATATATATATATATATACATATATATTTACATATATATATATATATATATATATATATATATATATACATATATATATATAAGTATATAATGTTGCTAAGATATGGCAGCTGCTAGTTACTTGAACGTAGAGAAGACCGTTGAAGGAGGGTAATCCATCATAATACATCTCAGCTGATCCTTGAAAACGTCGTAAATATATGTATATAAAGTCCCTGAGATGTCCATTTTCTTTTCAAAACGTTCTATTCAAGTACACACACACAAACATAATATATATATATATATATATATATATATACTATATATAATATATAATATATATATATATATATATATAATATATACACACATACTACGAAATCACAAAAGTAAGCACGTGATTTTGTCTACCAGCGGAAAGCCACAGAGAAAATTTTAAAAAAGAAAAAAACGGAGTGCTAAGTACTTTCGTGTATTTAACACTTTGTACCCCGAAGATGTGATAAATACACGAAAGTACTTGGCACTTTGTCTTTTCTTTTTTAAAATATGTATATATATATATATATATATATATATATATATTATATATATATATATATATATATAAAACTATGAAAAGAGGAAAGGAAGTTGAAATATATATATATATATATAAGGGAAGCAAGTTGCGAACACCAGAAGCTGTTCATTCAATTTTACAATGATAATTACCTCTTATAAAAAACCCTCAGTTATCAGTGTTCTCACTGACTGAGAAATCTCCCGATCACTGTATGAAAATTAGTCGCCGAGGCTTGCCACAGAGTCTTCGAGGCTAAATACCTCGTTAGCCCAGCAGATCCTAGGCAAACTAAAAGGACAAACCACCAACCGAAAATGGCATATGTCATAAGAACGCAATTCACGAGATATTGGATGACAGCTGGTAGAGAATGAAAGTAAATACATAATTCATTGACAATCCCGTGACTGCGTGTGTTATTTGACATTAGATTCTTGTCCTCTGCGAAATAATGAAACCAAAGCCAAAGTACGACAGATATAAAATCCGATTTAATCCAGTTCCGCATATGCATTGACTACAACAGTAACTGATATAATAATCCATTTCTACCTCGCACGAAATATGATATAATTACGAGAATGTAAACGTTAGCGTTTGTAATGCAGTTACTCCACTATGCCAACACGATTTATGTACTTGATTCAACACTGTGCTGTGATCACTTTGTTACCGGCGCAGTTAAAACGATAAAGTGATTTACGATTTTGTCGTAACTTTGGAGTAAAATGTGGGTGTGAATATAAAATTTATGGCTGTCAATACGTTAATAGCTGTTTTTTCCACTCAGGTCAGAAGAGCGAAACTCTTCATTAATTCTCTTCGTCATTTCAATTTAGCTGTTGTTTTATAGGGCATACTTACAAACACAAACGAATGCATATGCACGCACGCGCATATATATATATATATATATATATATATATAATATATATATATATATATATATATATATATATATATATATCTAATAAAAGGAGCCCGTAAAAAACACCAAAATGTAGAGAGAAAAGTACTATATTCAGAGACTGCTGTCTCTCTCTTCAGGTATATGAATGAGAAAAGTTTACAGAAAGGTGGTGGTATACCAAGAGATTCGTCCACAAGTAAGCCAATTTAGGTCACCCCCGCTGATAATCTTCCTTTAATCTTCTTAAGCGTTGTTGAATGAACACTGCGTCGACGATGTCCGATGTCCAATTCCTTTTGAGATGTTCATTACCTGCTTCTCTTTTATTAAGGCCGATTCCATCATTTGACTCTTGTACCGGCAGTTGCTGCTATAAATTACACGTGACATATTCCAGTTTGATTCTATGGTTATGTTCATTTATATGATTGAAAATAGCCGAGTTCTGTTGTCCATACCTAACTGACCGTTTATGTTGTATAATCTCTGGGGAAGTGATTTACCTGTAAATCCGATGTAAGATTGGTCACAGTCCTGGCATGGATCTCATATACCCCAGAGTCTTTGGCGATGTCTTTGTTGGACGTTAATCAGGGATTTGGCTAAGGTATTTGGGTAGGTAAATGCAAAAGGGTTGGATTTCCCAAGGGTGTGAGTTACTCTCTTAATCGTCTCCAGGTGGGGAATTTTATTTTTATTTTATTGTTGGGTGTGTCTCTGGTCTTGTCGTCGGGGGTTTAGGGGGTTCGGTAGAAAATTACGTTTGCTTTTTGAATTGCTTTCTCAATTATATGGTCAGGATACTTTAAAGATGAAAGTTGCTTGCGAATTAGTTCAAATTCTTTTTCCAGGAAAATCTGGGGAACAAATTCGTAAGGCTCTTAAGAATAGGTTGCTAGCTAGACCTATCTTGATAGTATTGTCATGATAGCTAAAAGTAGTGAATATATGAAAGTGAGAACGTTGGTTTTTCTGTATATGGTAAATTTGTATTCTGTCGTGTCTCTGATTATTAAAACATCAAGAAAAGGAATTTTTTGTTGTCTGTTTCCCATTCAACTTAAATTTGATGCTGGGCACTAATGCGTTTAATTTTGAGAGGAATTCATTAAAATTACCCCACTTATTATCCCAAAATGATAGTATGTCATCCACGTATCTCATCCACAGCATGTTTTTGGGCTTTTATTGCATTTGTTATTACTGTAGTTTCAAAGTATTCCAGTGTACAGATTGGCTAAAATAGGACTTAAAATGGGTAGTCCTTTAAGTTCTATTTAGCAATCTGTACATGGAATACTTTGAAACTACGTAATAAATGCAATAAACCCAAAAACATGCTGTGGATGAGATACGTGGATGACATACTAACATTTTGGGATAATAAGTGGGGTAATTTTAATGAATTCCTCTCAAAATTACGCATTAGTGCCCAGCATCAAATTTAAAGAAATTGAATGGGAACAGACAACAAAATTCCTTTTCTTGATGTTTTAATAATCAGAGACACGACAGAATACAAATTTACCATATACAGAAAACCAACGTTCTCACTTTCATATATTCACTACTTTAGCTATCATGACAATAC
This sequence comes from Macrobrachium nipponense, assembly GCF_015104395.2. NCBI lineage: Eukaryota > Metazoa > Arthropoda > Malacostraca > Decapoda > Palaemonidae > Macrobrachium > Macrobrachium nipponense. The sequence continues at coordinate 12,134,943 of NC_061102.1, forward strand.
TATCAAGATAGGTCTAGCTAGCAACCTATTCTTAAGAGCCTTACGAATTTGTTCCCCAGATTTCCTGGAAAAAGAATTTGAACTAATTCGCAAGCAACTTTCATCTTTAAGTATCCTGACCATATAATTGAGAAAGCAATTTCAAAAGCAAAACGTAATTTTCTACCGACCCCCTAAAGACAAGACCAGAGACACACCCAACAATAAAATAAAAATTCCCCACCTGGAGACGATTAAGAGAGTAACTCACACCCTTGGGAAATCCAACCCTTTTGCATTTACCTACCCAAATACCTTAGCCAAATCCCTGATTAACGTCCAACAAAAGACATCGCCCAAAGACTCTGGGGTATATGAGATCCCATGCCAGGACTGTGACCAATCTTACATCGGATTTTACAGTAAATCACTTCCCAGAGATTAATACAAACACAACGGTCAGTTCAGTTAGGTGGACAACAGAACTCGGCTATTTTCAATCATATAAATGAACATAACCATAGAATAAACTGGAATATGTCACGTGTAATTTATAGCAGCAACTGCCGGTACAAGAGTCAAATGATGGAATCGGCCTTAATAAAAGAGAAGCAGGTAATGAACATCTCAAAAGGGAATTGGACATCGGACATCGTCGACGCAGTGTTCATTCAACAACGCTTAAGAAGATTAAAGGAAGATTATCAGCGGGGGTGACCTAAATTGGCTTACTTGTGGACGAATCTCTTGGTATAAATACCACCTTTTCTGTAAACTTTTCTCATTCATATACCTGAAGAGGAGAGACAGCAGTCTCTGAAATATAGTACTTTTCTCTCTACATTTTGGTGTTTTTATGGGCTCCTTTTATTAGATGGAATTCTGTTTTTACAGAACACTTTTACCAGTCATATATATATATATATATATACTATATATATATATATATATATATATATAATATATATATGTATACACATACATATGTGTAGAATCATACACAAATGCATATACTACATACTCATATATATACATGCTACATCATATATATATTATATATATATATATATATATATATATATATATATATATATATATATATATATATATATATATCCTGCTGTACCCTATGTAAATAAAACCAAAACGCAATTTGCTTCGTTATACTGAATTAATGTGTATTTCAAAAAAAAAATTGCATCGGCATGATATGAAATTTTCAAACATGGCCAACCATTTCTTCCAGCAGTCTTTCACACGAAATTCTAACAATTTCTGCCTCTTTTATAAATTCTGGAGAGAGAGAGAAAAAAAACTAATTTTCCACGAAATTTTCCGAACAACCGAAAATGTTCCTTCAATTTGTAACGAGAACGAAATGTAACTTTGAGTTGAAACGGCAATTATGTGACTATCCAGCGAAAACACAGACAGCCACTTTGGACAATTTTTTCCCCCCTCTTTTTATTTTATTTTTTTAATTGTTCGACGCGCGCAATGCAAAGGTGACATCGACCCTTTTAGTGCAGTTCTTTCATTATGTTTTGAGTGTAGAATTTTAGGAGAAAATACATCTTTATTTGTTTTCATTTACATTTTGGGTTGACCGGCGGAATTTTAACGCAGGGAAATGCGTTGATTTGCTCTGCAAATTTCACGGAAAAAAAAACAAACAAACCAGTTAACTAGTGTTTTGGGAAGAATGCATAATAACGTTATGCATTCTTAAATATGCATGAATGCATATTGGTGCGGGTGGTTGGGTAATTAGCACAAAGAAAGTAATTTAACTACAGCTTTATGATTTTGCCTTATGAAAAGTACAGTAAACCTCATGCTAATTATTAATCAGAACGTTAGATAGGCATATTTTGTATATTGAATTTTTCCTAGTTTTCCGTTTCAGATTCATAAGAGCAAACATTACGACGATTCTTATAATTTCTTAGTATATAGAGATTTATTCTCAGTTATGTTGATGCTCAAGTTTTAGGTAGCAGGATTATCAACGAGTTTCATTGCATGGGGTCTAAAATAAAAAAAAATTCAATGAAGGCCTCTAATACGTCTCGCGCGAAAGCCACAATGTTCCTTTCCCCCTTACAAACATTTAGAGGATCTCTGCTAGATAGTGACCACCAAGGATTTCTTGGCTCGCTATCTACGGCTAATATTTCTTGGAGGTCATTATCTTTATGATATTTACAATCTTTTGTTTATGTTTTTTTCCGTCATAGCCAACGGGCTTGTACTAAACACGACTTTGCACAGGTGGATACATACCGGGTTAAAACCCATGTTGGTCCCGGTCACTGTCTAGGAAAGATCCCATTTAGATAACCCTCAGATCAAAGGCTTTCGTGGACGGAAGGTATCGGGGATCCCTGTCCAATTGACGACTGAAATCCCCGCTCCAGAAGTTCCTCGGCTTCTGAATCCGCGAATTGGATAAACATTTCCCTTCGTAGGAAGGCTTCTAACGGCGTTGACAAAGAACTAAACCACCATCTGTCATGACCCTCTGGATCTCCTTCGTTGATCCCCTTAAGGGTGAAGGGTCCTCAGTGCGCTTTACCTGGTGCACTGTGGGCGTTAATAAAAAGGTCTTTACGGCGTCTCTTCGGCCCCCAGCTACACCCCACTTTTAAAGCCTCTTACATGACGCCCATTCCCGCCTCCTTTCTTCCATCTTGCTCTCCAGCCTCTTTGACTATTACTTCTTGGCGGAAATGGGGGCCGGGGGTGTTTCCCCCAGTTTCACTTTTAGACACTTGTAGTGTATTTCATTTCTGTCTTTGTAGCCTAAATTCCGAGTTGATTCTTTCATGATTCTAGACGTAGACTGCTTAAAAACCACATAATCTTAAAGAGACACAAGGAAACTATTCCGGAAATTCATACGCCCTCCAAAAACTACAGGTAAGGTGGTTCACTTTGAATGAAAACATTTGATTGGCTCCAAAGAGCTCCAAATATCTTCGGATGGATGGAACCGTGAGTGTTGTAACAACTCCAAACAGTACCACAGTGAAGACACTGCTGAAATGAAATAAACTGTATTTCCAAATATTCAAGAAATGAAGAATTGAAACTGGACTGGACCATGAATATGGAATATGAATAGGGTTAATCTTCTGAATAATAATAAATAATATAATAATAATAATAATAATACAATATAATAATAATAATAATATAATAATAATAATAATAATAATAGAAAGTGAAGAGAAATGGTGTCTGCATGCCGATATTTGTAGCGGCTCGAATCCTAGAGCTACGTTCTCATTGGTCGAGCTGGTCTGGAGCGAAGTCTGGGATCTCTCGTCGATGGTTTTAATAATAATAATAATAATAATAATAATAATAATAATAATAATAGTAATAATAATAATAATAAGAATTTCGTTGGAAGCGTTGCATAACAAGTTTCTAGAGGCATGGACTCATTCATGACGTAACAGCCGAAAAAAAAGATTATTTTGACGTAACAATCAAAACGAAACTGATTGTTTTACCCAGC
>NC_061102.1:12143444-12153444 GCF_015104395.2 Macrobrachium nipponense
TGATAATGATCTGATTTCAAAACTGAAATCGCTATTGCGCTCATATGATACAACCATATGAAGATGTAGAACATGCTATCATAGAAATGATAGTGCCTACGTTACGAGACATTTAACTCTTTACATATTTATGGGTAAATAAACATCGTTCTGCTTTACTTACCAATAAAATACTGCTCCATTTACTCTTGAAGAACTCCCGCACCCATTTCCGCAATTATGCGCAACGCAACGAGCCACTTGCTGAAGATAATGAGCTAAAATAATCACAGAAACACTGAATACATTTAACTCTGGCGGTGAAGATGCCCGAGAGGAGGGTCTGCGCATGAGCAAGCACCAGCAGCAGCGTTAGCAGCGCTGCCCTGGTGGCGAAACACCGAACTATAGCATACTTAGTATAGGTGATAAATTTTTTTTCTTTTCGATAAATAAATTATCGTTATAACAGTCCATTGCCCAGTATTATAATTGCTGAAATGGACGCGGCAATCATTCAAGAACAACATGAAAGAGCATTTCGAATGTAAGTAAAGCAAAATTTATTTTATTTTATTTTCTATGTATTTTTCCCCCTATTTTGTGCCAGCCTCATCAACCAGTAAACATGCTTTCCCCATTAACATGTCTTATATTTCCCACATATTATCATGGTACGTAAGTCTAATAGGGATTTCAGTTTGCGTATGAGAATGTCATTCATCCTACATATGTCACATAAGAATAATGCTATTTTGTTCGGTATTAAAAATGTTTGGAAGTAACTAGGCCTAGGCCTATTGGTTACTGGTAACCAACAGCACGCCTTGTAAACATGTTACTGTTAGTCATTAGGAATTAAAAGCAGTAGGGAGTCCTGTAGGATACTGCCTATGCCATCAATTTTTGGGCAGTTAGATTCGTAGCAATGGTTTCCAATGAAATTCATATACGTCATATTGGGTGAGACGTAAAAGAAAAAAAAAAAACAGTAGACAACCATTTCTATTAGTCAATTCAAAGTAGAAATAGTAAGTATTATTTATGAATATAACAAACCCCTGCTTCATGTTTTCGTCAAACGAGGGATGTCTCAAAAATTGGTCGTGCAGGGGCTAGGCTACGCCTACGACCTTAATCAGCTCGGTAGGTAAGATGCTATCATTTAATAACATTGGCTGGAACTCCAACGGAATAAAAATAATTAAGTACTTGATGAATGAAAGTAATTTCATAACGAAATAAGTAATTAGTTAACTTGAAATAGGATTGTCGCGTGCTAAGGTGGCCAGCAGGTAAGATACGATCACACGGAACCAAACGTACTATACTCCATCTATGTTTCACCTAGACTATAAACGCTTCCTTTACGCTTCACCCATGCTAAACGCTTCATGCTTTATGATGACACGTCCCCGTAATACATCTTAATACCATCCTAGACAGGAAGTAACCAGTTAAGAACTCGGGATAACCAGTTAGGATCCAGTTAAAGCCTTTTGCCTTGCTTGCCGTGTGTTGGTAGAGCGTGCAACCTTCCCATTCATTGTATCTCTGGGAGAGCTCAGCGCGATTAGGGCGAAATAGCACTAACGTAGTTCACCCTCACCCCAACCCCCTTTCGCCATTTGCAATCCGTTCTTCCAATTTTACTCTTGTCTCGTAAATTTTTCAGCGTGACAGTCGGTCGTTGCTATCTAAATAGCGTTAATTGCCATCGGCCTATCTCTCCGTTAAGGGACGGAGGCTCCGAAGCTCCGTTCGAGCCGGTGCTTTTTCAATGTCCGTCACGGAGACAGGCAACAGAATTTCAGTTTTTTTTTCTTTTTTTGTCCCTTGTTGTAATTATATACATTGTTTTTATTTCATTATTTGGTGAGAGGTTTTGTTTGGATAAATGATGGGAAGGGTAGCATTGTTAAGTTGTTCCTTTTGAGAGCTTCACTCAAGAATGGCTTTGTGTTTCTTGACAGTTTCAAAGACGTTAAGGTTAAGTTATAGACAATTCATGGGGTTCAGATGGGTTTGATTATTTTTATTTGATGATGATTTGATGAGATGATGATGATGATGATATATATATATATAGTATTATATATCATATATATATATATATATATAATATATATCATATTTACATACATATATGTATACGTGTGTATGTATTCAAGTACATATCCGTCTTTGTTAATACACACGCACATACACAAGAGTGACACACACACGCACACACACACACAAACCATTCAGACGACCAAAAAATCCAGCGCTCCCCCCCCCCAAAAAAAAAAAAAAAAAAGATCAAACGTAAACACAGAAATTGTCCTCGAAACGAAATTCAGAAACTTAGGAAAAAAAAAAAAACTAAGAATTCTCTCGATTCTTTGATCTGTCATATAAAATAATTCGCGAGAATGATCGATGTCCGTAATGATGAGAATCCCCAGAGAAAAAATAAGAGAATCACAAAGATTCTCCTTCGTAAAAACTCATCTACTGATCTCTGGCGAGATAAGGAGCCGTCCTTCGCTCTAAAGAATGTTGGAATGGGAGATTATATAAGGTTATGTGAGCGGGTCTCTCTTGAGTCTTCAGAAAATTTATTTGCCAGTTCTTAGTTTTTGTTTGTTTTAAACTCGGGTTTTTTTTTTGGGGGGGGGGAGATGAATGTTCATATCATATTTACTATATATATATATATATATATATATATATATATATATATATATATATATATATATATATCAGCAATAAGTCACCAAACAGCACGTGACAAATATGTACGTAAATAGCCACATGAAAGGTGAAGAATCAAAGACCAGGTACCAAGCGCTTTCGTGTATTGCGTACTTCTTCGGGGTACCCCGAAGAAGTGTACGCAATACACGAAAGCGCTTGGTACCTGGTCTTTGATTCTTCACCTTTCATGTGGCTATTTACGTATATATATATATATATCTATATATATATATATATATATATATATATACTGTTAATATTCATGAATACACATTAAGATTACAATTCCCCCTGACTCTCTCTCTCTCTCTCTCTCTCTCTCTCTCTCTCGTCATCTCAACTCTCTCTCTCTCTCTCTCTCTCCTCCACGAGAAAAACAACCTCTTCTAAGCCGTCACATGCTGCAACATTTCTGTCCCATGAATAATGTAACCACCAATTTCAGGTAATCGATTACCCGTCGAAAGTACCGAGTTACCGGAAACGCATTACTTCCTGGTAGTGGGATGAGTAATAGCTGTGTGCGTTTGCAAACGCGCGCATGCGTGCTCTTGCGTGCATTTCTGAAAGAAAGGCGAGATGACTGAACGGACACACGAACGTAGTGGTCTTGATGACGTCACCATGAGTCATTCTTTTAAGCTATTCTCTCTCTCTCTCTCTCTCTCTCTCTCTCTCTCTCTCTCTCTCTCTCTCTCTCTCTCTCTCTCTCTTGCTCATTCACTTGTATATCAGAACTACCAACATCACTTAGGTAACCCCTCAAATATTTAGGCATGGATTATTATTATTATTATTTATTATTATTATTATTATTATATTTATTATTCTATTTTATTATTTTCAAATATATTATTATTCATATGGAACAAGCCTACCAAAGGGCCACTTCTGAATATCATAGTGTTCATTAGAAAGAAGTAACAAAAGGCAATGGAAATACAGAGAGAAGGTCACTTACAAAAATGAATAAAAAAGTAAATAAACAAGCTAATAAATAAAGATAAAAGGACATACGTAACCTATTAAGATGTATAAAATGTATTACCGCGTATCAGGAACAGCAGGCTAACAAGTAAATCTATATTTCATTAAAGGATTGACCGAGGTAGCGTGACTTATAAAACTGAACATTTTCTTTTTTATGAAGAAGGTGAAATCTGGTACCTCTCTCTCTCTCTCTCTCTCTCTCTCTCTCTCTCTCTCTCTCTCTCTCTCTCTCTCTCTCTCTCTTCAGACCTGTTATTCATTTCAGCGAATAGGAGAAGAGAAGAAGGTTGGATGAATAAATATGTACACACAGGCTGAGGGAGAGAGAGAGAGGAAATTTAAACCCCCCATATGAAAATATGGAGAGGTAAAAATTAACGTATACTTTAAAGAGAAAGATAGAGAGAGAGAGAGAGAGAGAGAGATAATCAAACCACCTGTGAATAAGAAAAATCAGCGCATCTCTAAAGAGAGAGAGAGATAAAATGCAACGTATAGTCTAAAAGAGGGAGAGAAAGAGATATGAAATTCATGCCACGTGTGAATATGAAAAATTAACGCATCTCTAGAGAGAGAGAGAGCGAAGTAACAGATCAGTCAAACCGCTAAAACTCTACGAAACTTGTTAACCATTCATTCTTCTTTCCACGGATAGATTCCACATCCCCAGTAATAGATCAATCACCACCCTTCTTCCAACCAACCCCCCAACACAACCTGCCCTCTCTCTCAACTCTGGCATATGTGGATATACCCGCAAAATCCTTCAGCGGATTCCAAGCTGCAAGGAAGGATCCGGGATCCCGAAGCCGTCAGGAATCCAACATCAAAGGACTTTGTTTTCACCAACGCGAGACAAAATACCTGTATTAGACTCGGCGCCAAAAATGCCTCGGTTTTCATCAGGGATGAAACAAAGGCATCTGGCCGAACTAGCAGAGATTTAGGAGACGATACAAAGATGAGGACGAGGTTTGCTCTCTCTATTTTCATTATTCGCCTACTTCAACCTTCTTGTTTCATATATATACATTTATCCTCCTGTACGCTTTGTTTGTATTTATATTCATATTTCTCCTATATACGCTTCGTTCGTATTTATAAATGCGTTGGAGCTCAATTTTAAGTTACTGCTCTCTCTGTATTGCTGTTTGGGGCCTTACCTGTTGTAGTTCTGTATTCTGAATTATTATTATTATTATTATTACTAGCAAACTTACCCGTGTACGATGGGTGATAAAATACGGGTGCAGAAGTGAAAAATTTATACGTACTATTTGTTCGGCAATATTAAAATAAGGGCGATTTTTATACATACCTACTACAGAACCACTTTGTACACAATATTATCAGTTTGTCCACAACTTAATTTCAAGTTGGCAGAGTCAGTTGCTCTGCTCATCGCCACATACAGTTGGCCATGCGTGAACGTGGCTGACGGCAGAAACACACCAACACGATCCAAAGTCTGGCCATGCGACTTGTTTGCACTGAATGAGAAGGCCAGGTTGATGGGAAACTGCCTGCGCCGTAACTGGAACGGAAACTGGTTGTCCGAAGGCATCAGAGGACTCCGGGGGATGAACAGACGTTTGCCGGTGTGAGGGCCCGTTGCTATCACTGCTTCGATGACGTGGGAGTTTAGCTCCATAACGGTGTACCTCGTTTTGTTGCAATGTCCATTGGCAGGATCGAAATTCCGAAGCAACATTACCGGGCAGTACTTCTTCAACGTTATTTTGTGCACTGGCAGTCCCGATGGATTTAAGTTATTCAAAAAATCTTGCGGATGTTGATGATAATTTTCATCTTCTATTGTGTCCAAGCTGAAATATTCGCGACTTTCTCCGGGAAGATGTACAGAAATTATGTATGAAAATTCGTAAAGTAACCATGTCTACGGGAATAACCAGCCTCGTTTCACGGCCAGAAACAGCTCCGTTTCAGGGAATCCCTTCTCACCCCCACCCCCTACAAAGGAGGGAGGTAGGTTGGATGAAACCCCATTACAAACCATCTTAGGGGTCCCCACCATAACCCTGCCAAGTTTCATGTCCATCTGACCAGCCGTTTGGCCGTGATTGAATGACAGACAGACAGACAGACATTACACCAATTAAAGTATGATTATTATTATTATTATTTTATTATTATTATTATTATTATTATTGAATAAAATGGCATTTTATTCAACAGAATTTGTTTAAAAGAGGGCCGTCTTTCAAAATATACATTCTTCAGGTTATTATTATTATTATTATTATTATTATTATTTCTGCGATCGCTGTAGATACAATGTTGTCCACTCTCAAAAAGTGACAAAAGAAATCTATAAGTTTTTTCTAAAAATATATATAAAATAAGAATTTCGTTTATTAAAACATTTAATGTTACTCATCAGAATTCTGTTGACATATTTATTTATCTATATTTATTTTCCTCGGTATTTAACGGACGTGCAAGGGACCGTTTATTAACAAAACAAAAAAATAGAAAATCTGTGAGTATCCTCGAAAAACCAGTAGAATAAAGATATGTGTACTTCGCTTACTAAAACAAACTTTTATGTGATTCATCTTAAATATTTTAATTCCCTTTTATCGTAAAAAGTAGAAAGAAATGTTCTTTTGGCAATTTGTAAAAATAACGGCAGAAATCCACGAGCTTCCTCTACAAACAACAGAAATAAACATATATGAATTTCGTTCATTAAAACATATATCACATAGTTCATCGGAATTCTCTTAGTAGATTTATTTTTCCATATTTATTTCTCTTGTTATGTAACTGACATGGAACCCTCATCTAAATCCAATTAAGACTTGATTATAAAGTTAATCAATTAGATTTTTAATTAGGGCAGTAATTTCTTAATTAATTTGGAAGAATAATTACCCCTACGAGGTAAACACTTTAGGTAATCATTGGCGCTTGTAAATTATAGAGGTCTCTCAGTTCTTTGGTAGTAAGTGGTTAGATATTTGTATATATATATATATATATATATATATATATATATATATATATATATATATATATACATATACATACATATATACATGAATTCCCAACTATGTCGCCTATGATGTGGTACATTTTCCCTTCTTTTTTTTTTCTTTTTTTTTTTGTACCGAACTCATCTATATGATGAAGTTTAGGTTCATTGTGTATTTAGTAATTTCCTGATGATATCGAAAGGTTAGTGGCTGAAACAGTTAATATATTATTAAATAAATGATAAATAGAATATATATATATATATATATATATATATATATATATATATATATATATGTGTGTGTGTGTGTGTGTGTGTGTGCGCGCGCGCGCGCGTGTCTGTGTCTGTGTGAATTTCAGGAGTAGGGTTGGCTTCAAACTTTCATTCCCCCTTCCCCCCCAGCCCACACCCTACCCGCTAACCCACCCTTTCTCATATCTTCTTGTTTTTGGGCTTAAGCTTTACCCAACTACCCAAACCCCCTCCCCAACACCTTCAGTATCCGGCCACTTTTCTGGATAATCCGGATTTGGGCGAAATCACGTAACCGAATTTTTCAATATTTTTATTTTTTTTATCTTTTATTTGATCTTATTTGCACTTTACATTCTTCCTTCTTCTCCTCTGTTTCTTTATTCTTGATATTGGTACATGCTTGAAGTTGCTTTTATTCCTGATTTTTGTAATTATTCTGTTGTCTTTTCATCTTCTAAGTATAAGTGATCGTCTTTACTGTTTAGCACATTTCCTGTCCTACTCTCTTATTATTATTATTGTTATATTAGATGACTCTCTCTCTCTCTCTCTCTCTCTCTCTCTCTCTCTCTCTCTCTCTCTCTCTCTCTCTCTCTCTGGTTCGATATTCTCTCTCCCTCTTTCTCTTGCTCGATGTATATATATTTATATTTTCTTTCGTCTTTTCATTAATAATAATTTTTATTGGGAAAATTTGTGTAAAAATTCATGATATTAAATTGTATATGCTCCCGTGTTTTTTTCAAAATGTACTGTTTTCTGGAAGAATAACTTGTTTACTGCGGGTATCCTTCAAGGTGTGGCTAGCCTCTGGGGGCTCCTCCTTTCTTTAGAGTGAAAATCGCCCTTATGGCTAATCTGGTAGTGTCAGTTTGTATATTAAGCCTTCTTTTGACTATGTTGTTCTTTGTAAAATCAGTTTGCCTCAGTAAAGGGTCCGAACAGGACCGAAAGTACTTGGCTATCTCGCTTTTTCCCATTTTTTTCCTTCGTGGCAAAAAAACCTTTATATATTATAATATAGTATATATATATATAATATATTAATATTATATTATTATATAATTAATAATATATATATGTGTGTGTGTGTGTGTGTGTGCGTGTGTAAATATATATATATATATATATATATATATATATATATATATATATATACGTATATATACATATATATATATATACAAAGCATCCATTTTTTCCCAATTCATTATACATTATTAGATAAACAATACTCTAGTCTCAAATCCCACTTACTAGAGGGGGCAAGAAATGAACGCCCGTCAACGCCCGTAATTCCGAAGGTCCTACTGGATTTCAGTAGGCTCTGATACGTCGTATAGATGGGGGCCTTCATTAACATCGCCTTCTGTTGTATTAATCAAACACTCGGATGAACGTCTGTCACGCCCCAGCAGTCAGGTCACGCCCCAGTGGCTGGGTCAGCACAGATTAGTGGGTCCATTCACCTGGCTCATTCCAGTCACTTAATTGACGCAGAAGAACTTCGATAGATGATGGTTCAGGTGTTTGGGACAGGGGGGAGGGAAGGAGGTAGGGGGGGTTTTGTTAGAGGCTTTCATGTTTTGATTATGGAATGGCTGCTCTCTCTCTCTCTCTCTCCTCCTCTCCTCTCCTCTCTCTCTCCTCTCTCTCATATAGTTCCCTTGAATTTGTATAAATTACAACTGTATAAACAACAACGCAGTGGCTCGGCTATGATGAGATAACGGTAATTTTATTCTTTCTCTCCTCTCTCTCCTCTCTACTCTCTCTCTCTCTCTCTCTTCTCTCTCTATCTCTCTCTCTCTCTCTCTCTCTCTCTCTCTCTCTATCATACAGTTCCCGTGAATTTGTATAAATTACAACTGTATTATAAACAACCAACGCAAGTGGCTGGCTATTTGATGAGATTAAGGTTAATTTTATTCTTTATCTCTCTACTCTCTTCTCTCTCTCTCCTCTCTCTCTCTCTCTCGCCTCTCTCTCTCTCTCTCTCTCTCTCTCTCATATAGTTCCCTTGAATTTGTATAAATTACAACTGTATAAACAACAAACGCAGTGGCTGGCTATGTGATGAGATAAGGTAATTTTATTCTCTCTCTCTCTCTCTCTCTCTCTCTCTCTCTCTCTCTCTCTCTCTCTCTCAGTTTCATTTAGCGAAAGAGACTATTTATCAAGAAAGTACAGATAATCTGGCTCAGAGCACTGACTTTTTTTTTTCCTTTTTTTGCAGGAAATGACCCATACAGTCCATTTAGTTATTATTCCATACTTGATAACATAGATCTCACACTCTATATTAACTTTATAAGTTTATATCGTTCACTTATAATCTAGGATTTAAGTATGCAAATACCCAGCTTCAGAACTTGACGCACAAGAATTCGTAATTAGACGTGAATGAGTTTTGTTCTTCTTAATTTGGGCTTAAGGACCCATTCTAAAGGCTATATCACAGGTAACCAATAATAATTGATTGATATATTCACACGAAACAGCGTCGCAAATGGGCCTAAAACGGCGCGAGAAAATAATTGAAGTTTTCGATTGTTCGCCATCACTACAGCAAGCATGGTCGAGATTTGATTAGATGTAAATATTATATGGTTATGGGCTATGCTACTTGAATGATTACTTCCATTTACTGTTTATATTGATAACTACGTTGTTGATTTAGTTCCCTCATTAAGAACTTTCATTTGTAACCTTGGGATTTTTTAAATCATATTACCATTGTAAGTAACTGATGTTAGCATATAAACTTTTATGTATTAACTGATTGCATTATATATCTTTTCAGTGACAGTATCCAGTTAATTATTTCATATCTGTGATCCATACTTAAATCAGTAGTTAATTCAACACCTCTCATTTGTGTACTCTCAGACTGCGTTCATTGTTGTTCTCAATAAAGAGTCAAGCATATAGACCGAGTTCTTAGAAATATGAAAAATGCCATTTGCTTTTTGGTGAAACGTCCTGCTTGACAACTTGTCAGAGCGAAACGCTTTCAGATCCTTCTGAAGATGCAAATGA
>NC_061102.1:12158444-12163444 GCF_015104395.2 Macrobrachium nipponense
ATATAATATATATATATATATATATATATAATTATAGTATGATGTATGATGTATATATATTATATATATATATATATATATATATATATATATATATATATATATATATATTATATACACAAATAGATGTAAAATTTATCCAATACTACCAGCTCCTCTCCACCTCTAAGATACTTCAATCTGAAATCTCATCTATTCAGTTTTTTAGACAGCAAATCTCTACGCTCATACAATCCCGTGAAAAAAAAAATAATAAATTTAGGAAAATAATTTAGTCACCTTTGCTGTAAGGCAGAGTGCACGCTAATGGCGTCCTCACCTGTAAACAGATAGGTGATAATGAATCAATATAGGCCTAGAGTGCAACGTACCCTTAGACAAACGGCGGTCTCAACACTTGTTTGCCCCTGGTGTTGACACGAGCCGAGTTTTGGCGGTGCCGTGTCTTCAGGTTGTGACACCTCCGTCCTGTCATTTTGTTTCTCTCAGGATGGGTAAAAGTGAGATAGATATATTATATAATATATATAGATATATATATATATATATATATATATACACTTTATGCCCAAAATGGATTATTAATTTATCTGGCGTCTCAGTCACCAGGATTTCAGACACCCACCCTGGTTAGGGTAGTTGGTCTAATCAAATATAACTTCCTTTGATAAACACGTTATCACGCGGATAAAGGGAATTCAATATGACTTGGTTATTTTTACGTACTATATCACAACACACGCACATATACACATAAATATGTATATTGTTTATCAGCATATATATATACACACACACACACACACACACACACACATATATATATATATATATATATATATAATATATATAATATTATATAAATATTTACATAAATGTGTGTCTGTGCATATACATATTTATATAGTTTATCACATATTCCGTAACTCATTTATATTCACAAACATCAGGCTACAATTGTCTTTTGATATCCAATTCGCTCTATTTTTGGAACATCACCGAGGGGGAGTTATAATTAATAAAGTTTCGGTACCTGTAAGTCTCAACCGCCAGAAATAACAAACCATTTACTCTCAAACTTCTCGGAAAATTACCTCGAAACAAACGCGTGATCCCCACACCAACACAAATCCACTCCTCTTGTCTAAATTCCCGCAGCTCTTCCCCCAATCAATTTTTTTTTATTTCTCCAGCCTTGCAACGCTCTATTTCCATCATTCTTCCACTTACGTCCATCAATTCACCCCCCTACAAATTGGTAAAAATGATTTTCCTCACTCATGCCTTAATGCAGAGCTGTGAGTCCATATTTCCCTTCGCTTCTGAAAGTTCATTTTCAACGCAGTTATCCGAATGGGTCGTGAAATGTAGATAAAGGCGAGTGTTGGCCACGACAAAGCCTCCTAGGCTTAGGGACCTGGAGGTTTTCCACTGGACTCTCTCTCTCTCTCTCTCTCTCTCTCTCTCTCTCTCTCTCTCTCTCTCTCTCTCTCTCTCTCTCTCTCTGCGTATTACACGCATATCCTTTGATAATTTTCTTTACAACGTTCAGAAAAACGCAGACGAATAATGGCTAGATTTTCTGTGACACAAGGTTCAGTGTATGTATGGTGCGGTGTTTTTGTATGTGAATAAAAGCATACGTACGCACAGACACAGATATATATATATAGTATATATTGTATATATATATATATATATATATATATATATATATATATATATATATATATATATATATATATATATGTGTGTGTGTGTGTGTGTGTGTGTGTGTGTGTGTGTGTGTTTGTGTGTTTACAAGACCTGATCGATAAACATGAAATCAACACAAATTTGTGAATAGTTCCGTAGTAATTGCTCCAGGGATAATAATAATAATAATAATAATAATAATAATAATAATAATAATAATAATAATAATAATAATAATAATAATAATAATAATAATCCAAAACAAAAACTCCCCTTTTATGCCTAAAATGAAACAAATCACTTCAAAAATGACAGAAAGTAAATATAAATTTGTGTATACCTTTGATGATACCGTAAAAAACAAAGTATGTAAAAATAAATCGGAAGAAGACATTAATACAGATGATGCAGCGGGGCCATACATAATTAATTGCAACAATTATGGAGACAAATATGTGGGGGAATCAGGTAGGGGAATAAGGACTAGAATCCAAGAACACAGAAGGGCAGTACAGCTTAACTCTCAGGGGAATGCTATAGTTAGGCATTGTTGGGAAAATGACCATTGGATGGATTTTAAAAACAGTAGGCTTATATACAAAAGCAATAAAATTAGTCACAGGAGGGTAGTAGAAGAAGCACTCATCAGAGAGATTAAAGTAATAGAAGGAAACAAAGGTTTTACATCAGAAGATCCCATAAGGCGAGCTTTGATATTAAAAGAAGCTAAGATTGACCCTGCTGACCTGGCGATTAGGTTTTCTGCCCAACAGACTTTTGGTGACCACTCCCTTACCACAAGGGTTAATCCCATTGACCATCAGCTCAGGATATCAGAGAGACAAGAGGGGATTAGCAACTCTCAAGGAAACCAGAACAGTCATCACATAAATGACAGCTCAACGAGAAGAATTTCCAGAAGACTGCTGGGCCTTGACCCAGGCTGACAACCCAAATATTTCTTGAAAATGGGCCACAGATAGGGCCTGAAAGTATTCGAGTGTGGAATAAAATTAAATGTAAATACTCAGAAGTAAACACGTTACACAGTGATTTTGTGGGTTTCTTTTTTAATAATAATAATAATATTATTATTATTATTATTATTATTATTATTATTATTATTATTATTATTATTATTATTATTATGTAAAACTATATAACATGCTAATGTTCCTTGATGTAGAAATATGGATTTTTGTTACACAAATAATAATAATAATAATAATAATAATAATAATAATAATAATAATAATAATAATAATAATAATAATAATAATAATAATAATAATAATAATAATAATAATAATAATAAAATGCCTTAGTCAACATACAAAAAGGCAAAGTAACGAGAACTGAAGGGATAAAGCTACCAAATGGGAGCAACATCAAACACATAGATGAGACAGGATACAAATACCTGGGAATAATGGAAGGAGGGGATATAAAACACCAAGAGATGAAAGACACGATCAGGAAAGAGTATATGCAGAGACTCAAGGCGATACTCAAGTCATAACTCAACGCCGGAAATATGATAAAAGCCATAAACACATGGGCAGTGCCAGTAATCAGATACAGCGCAGGAATAGTGGAATGGACGAAGGCAGAACTCCGCAGAATAGATCAGAAAACCAGGAAACATATGACAATACACAAAGCACTACACCCAAGAGCAAATACGGACAGACTATACATAACACGAAAGGAAGGAGGGAGAGGACTACTAAGTATAGAGGACTGCGTCAACATCGAGAACAGAGCACTGGGGCAACATCTGAAAACCAGTGAAGACGAGTGGCTAAAGAGTGCATGGGAAGAAGGACTAATAAAAGTAGACGAAGACCCATAAATATACAGAGACAGGAGAATGACAGACAGAACAGAGGAATGGCACAACAAACCAATGCACGGACAATACATGAGACAGACTAAAGAACTAGCCAGCGATGACACATGGCAATGGCTACAGAGGGGAGAGCTAAAGAAGGAAACTGAAGGAATGATAACAGCGGCACAAGATCAGGCCCTAAGAACCAGATATGTTCAAAGAACGATAGACGGAAATAACATCTCTCCCATATGTAGGAAGTGCAATACGAAAAATGAGACCATAAATCACATAGCAAGCGAATGCCCGGCACTTGCACAGAACCAGTACAAAAAGAGGCATGATTCAGTGGCAAAAGCCCTCCACTGGAGCCTGTGCAAGAAACATCAGCTACCTTGCAGTAATAAGTGGTACGAGCACCAACCTGAGGGAGTGATAGAAAACGATCAGGCAAAGATCCTCTGGGACTATGGTATCAGAACGGATAGGGTGATACGTGCAAACAGACCAGACGTGACGTTGATTGACAAAGTCAAGAAGAAAGTATCACTCTTTGATGTCGCAATACGATGGGACACCAGAGTTGAAGAGAAAGAGAGGGAATAAATGGATAAGTATCAAGATCTGAAAATAGAAATAAGAAGGATATGGGATATGCCAGTGGAAATCGTACCCATAATCATAGGAGCACTAGGCACGATCCCAAGATCCCTGAAAAGGAATCTAGAAAAACTAGAGGCTGAAGTAGCTCCAGGACTCATGCAGAAGAGTGTGATCCTAGAAACGGCACACATAGTAAGAAAAGTGATGGACTCCTAAGGAGGCAGGATGCAACCCGGAACCCCAAACTATAAATACCACCCAGTCGAATTGGAGGACTGTGATAGAGCAAAAAAAAAAAAAAAAATAATATAATAATAATAATAGTAACATCATTTTGTACTCCTTCACAGTGTCTTCAAAACTGTACTTATTGTACCTGTGTTGTAAAAATATCTATTCTGTACCGAATTAATACTAACAAGGAAGAAATACATATACGAGTGTATTTCTCCCAGTGATTCAACTAAACATCCACAATTGCAACCGACACACAGAGAAGGCGCGAGGAAAGTAACGTAGATGTTTACGAGAAGGTTAAGGGGAGGAGACAACCCAAGAGATTAGAAAGAAAGAACATCCCAGATGCCCAACTGGGGAAAAAGGAGAAGTGGTAACAGGTGGTCTAAGTGCAATAAATTTGTTAGTCGTTTAGGATTAGGGAGGAGAAAGGGTGGAACGGTCTGTATACGGGTGTGCGAAGATACACAGACTGGGAGATATACACTCTTATATGTATTTCTTTCCTGTTAGTGTTAATTGAGTACAGAATGGGTATCTTTTTCGACACAAGTATAATACGTACTGTTTTGAAGAGACTGTGAAGGAGAACAAAATGTTATATATATTACCATGTAATATAGTTTTACATTAT
>NC_061102.1:12168444-12173444 GCF_015104395.2 Macrobrachium nipponense
ATTTATTGAAAGTACCAACGACTATTTTGGTAAAATCGCCAAATTTGAATTAGTTCGCTCTATCAATGGGAAAGCAAAGATTGTTGACACTGGTACTATAGATCCTTGTAAGGGAAATACTTGTAACATACAGATTTCATACAAGACCTGCTGGAAGGCCAAAATTTGGTGGTCAATATTGATTTTAAATGGAAATATTTATACCATACTGATTTCATACAAGACCTGTTTGGTGGTCAATATTAATTTTAAAGGGAAATATTTGTACTATTCAGGTTTCATACAAGACCTGTTTGGTGGTCAATATTAATTTTAAAGGGAAATATTTGTACTATACAGGTTTCATACAAGGCGTGTTGGGTGGCCAATATTAATTTAAAAGGAAATATTTGCACCATACAGATTTCATACAAGACCTGTTTGGTGGCCAATGGTAATTTTAAACGGAAATATTTATACCATACAGGATTCATACAAGGTGTGTTTGGTGGCCAATAGTAAATTTAAAAAGAAATATTTATACCATACAGATTTCATACAAGACCTGTTTGGTTGCCAATATTAATTTTAAAAGGAAATATTTTGTTCCATACAGATTTCATGGAAGGCGTGTTTGGTGGTCAATATTAATTTCAAATGGGAATATTTGTACCATACAAAGCCAGCTGAGTGGTACTACGTTAATGTTAGATATAACATTCAACGCTCTTGAAGTAATGGAGAAAAAACCCTGTTGGTTCAAATAAGCTTAGCCACCCCACACCACAGTAGATAAATAACTCAATATCTCTTTATATTTGCGACATCAAATAACTCCACAGTAAGAGACAGATGGTTACATATCAATCGGCAAGAATTTTTATCGTGATTAAATTTGCATTCTTAATGTGTCTCTATTCGCATTTCTGCTCGCTCATTTCAAGCATGGTTTAATTTGGCAAATGAGGGCCGTCATTTATCATTCCTTTTGATATGCAAATAGGACGCAAACGCTCTTTTTCGTGGAATTCTTGCCCTGTATCTCTAATGCATTTAAATTATCAACTGGACTAACGCGATCTGTACATTAGAACGAAATCAATCGTAGTACGTCCTTTTTTCATCTTGTTTCTAATCGTCTTAATTTCATACACTTATTACTTCAATTTATGATTCCTTGTCATTTTGTCATTTGCCGTGTACCGTGGGATTACTTTATTATTATTAATTATTATTATTATTATTATTATTATTATTATTATTATTATTATTTTATTATTATTATTATTATTATTATTATTGAAGGAGACCCTCTTTCAAAAAGACAAGCATTATTGAAAGATATTGCTGCATCAGCTGCATTTAACTTGTAAACAGTCTTCTCTATTTTTCTAATAACTACTTTCTCTCTGCTGTTGCAGTTTTTAGAAAAATAGAGGAGACTACTTACAAGTTAAATGCAGCTGATGCAACAATATCTTTCAATAATACATATTATTATTATTATTATTATTATTATTATTATTATTATTATTATTATTATTATTATTATTATTATTATTATTATTATATTCTTAGAAGATGAACTTTATTAACTTGAAATTAAAACTACTACAGAATGCTGTGGTCATTTGAAAGAAGTAACAGAAGGTAACAAGAAATAAAGAAAAAAGAAGAGAGTAGTTATTAGAAGAGAAAAATATGAATCAGCAAATTAATAAGTAAATGAATTGAAAATGTAAGTAAATTATCAAAACACAAGGAAGTCTAGTCACTGCCAAGAAATGGCACAGTCTTTTTAAAGAATAATCGCTGGTTTTCCCCCTCGCTTCACTCATAAAGATTATATATGATTATCTGTATCTCAGCAAATTACCCACTATCTCATTATTGGAGGTTAGTCCTCCCCGGTCACTGAGAGTAAGTTTCACTTTTACAATTCTTTTAAAAGAAAACGTATACTTTGTTTTATTACTTGACTTTTCTTAACACCGTTATCCTTTGGGAGCTTGAGTATCAAGTCAGTGGCCCCAGTGATTGGCTTGTTCCATATCAATAGGGTTCATATATATTATATATATATATATATATATATATATATATATATATATATATATATATATATATATATATATGTTTGATTGTGTACTTGTAAAAACGCTTCAAAACTGTTGTTTGAGACGGGTAACAATTCCCACAATTATTTTATTATTCTCTTATTCTACTCAGCAAGAAATGTGTCTTTTTTTTCGAATGCCATATCTGAAAGTTCCTTTTTTTGTTTATCGGTTTATCACCAATTTAAAGCAACGATTGTGAGAGACTGCCTATAATTATACTACAAGGTTCCATGTTTGTGCTGCCTTGCTTATGAATAAGTAATCTCTACAAATAATTCAAGGCAGGTTATTTTCTATGTTGCAAAATGTACAGCCGCCATTTTAGTTTCTGATAAAACATTCATTTGGGAATAATGACTCGCGTAATGGTTGTTCAGTAAATGTTGAGGACTGATATCATATTACCCTGACTGGAATAGAAATTGAAATTGTACAATTGAGATTTTTTTATTCTAATATATTTTTTTCATCTTTTTTTAGATGCGTGATTGTTTTGTACATACGGTAAAGTGATAGGCGTTGTTATTTTCATAAATTTTATATCAAATCTACCTCCGTTCGGACGTTTGAAAACTGGCTTGATAGATATCTAGACAGCGTTCTGCAATGGTTTAGTTATTGTTCGCGAATAAACATATCAGTATTCCCTCTGTGCCTGTTTATTCATTCTGAGTTTTCCATACGTGTTCCATGAAAAGCCCGTCAGCAAGGCTAATAATTATTGCCCAATTCCTAAGTTATGAGAGGTGAGCAGGTTAGCAAACAGGAAAAGATTGAATACAGTTTAGAGGTGGTTTGGTCATATGGAGTGGTACAGTAAGCCTTAGAAATACTGCTTAGGTGAAGTGGAGGAACTGTGTCTAGAGATGGCTTGGTCATGTGGACTGGTAGATGAAAACTAAGACATATTGAATATAATTATGTTGTTGAGGAAAAACGAAAACTTAGGAGCTTTTATCTATGAAAGAGAAGCGTAAGGAGAAGGAGCCCTTGAGAGAGAGAGTGAGAGAGAGAACTGATGAGGCTTACATGGGCAATTTTATGGGAGTGTCCTACACATAATTTATCCATTATTCTTCAGTTTTAGTTTTCTGTAAAAGGAAACTATTGAGACGGCTATTTGTCTGTTAGTCCGCACTTTTTTTTTTTTTTGGCCCGCCCTCAGATCTTAACAACGACTGAGGCTAGAGGGCTGCAAATTGGTATGGTGATCATCCACCCTCCGATCATCAAACATACCAAATTGCAGCCCTCTAACCTTAGTAGTTTTTATATTATTTATGCTTAAAGTTAGCCATGATTCGTGCGTCTGGCACCGTTATAGGTGCCATCAAGACAGGCCCCCGTGGCTGAAATTTCATGGGCTGTGGTTCAGCGTTTCATGTAGCATTATATGCTGTACAGAAAACTCGATTGCGCCGAAGAACTTCGGCACATTTTTTTTTTCTGGATCCACCACTCCCTCCCAAACCTTTCATGTAGGGTAGACAGCTTAATTTGAAACAATATGTAAAAATATACACAGATAAACTGATATCCAAAGGAATTAATTTAAACATTTGGGTGTTTCAGTTTTGGATATATTTCTGACAGAGTCATCAGAACTGAATTAATTACCACCAGCCCAGTGAACATATCAGGACTGACTTGATCAAAATCTAGCTATCGTAAATTTGTGCAATTTTTAAAATCCATGTATGAAAAAAAACATCCAATTAAAAAAAGCGTAAAGAAAAAAAAACACTAAAAAAAAACATTCAAGATATGAATAACAAAAACAAAAACAAAATCACCTGGAAAAACAAAATCACAGAAAAGGTTTTTTTTCTGTGCTTTCGAAAAGCATGCAGAGAAAGGGGAAGTATTTTTGGCCCACCCTCACCCCTACAAAAAAAAAGTTAAATTAACCGTGTTCCTTATCTCTTGTCCATCCACATTCGAATTAACTTTGACGGCAAGATTTTGGAAGCTGTCGAAAAAATTTTTTCTCAATAATAAAGATTGACGGGAAGGTGTAGGTGGGAAGGAAAAGTTGTGTGCTAGTTTATGAAAGTTCTATCTTTTTCGAAATATAGATATTGGTGATTATATATATATATATATATATATATATATATATATGTATGTATATATATATATATTACAATTACTAAAAGGACCTCATTCGAACCGGATGGTGCAGTAAATTGAAAGAGGTACTTTTAGTAATTATACTAATGTACAGAACAATTGTGTATGTGGTAATTTAAATATATATATATATATATATATATATATATATATATATATATATATATATATATATATTATATATATATTATATATATGTGTGTGTGTGTGTGTGTGTGTGTGTGTGTGTGTGTGTGTGTATGTATGTATGTATGTATGTATGTATGTATGTATGTATGTATGTATATTGCTTTTTTATATTTTAATTACATTTGCGTACCCACATGAATTCAGTTTCAGTCATTGTACCATTTAAAAAATTTAATTAATTTAGAGTCTATGACAAGCTGTGAAATATTCTTTGAAACCCCGAATAAAAAAAATCAATAGTTTAGAAGGATCACTTACGAAACAACTCGACATTTATCTCCATTATTGCTAGGTTTTAGAAAAAGAGGAGACAGATGAATAACTTAGATCCGAAAAAGATCTAAAAGCATGAAGGATACATAGTAGGTTTCGAAGGTTTCTTAGCGGGGGCGGAAAGTTGATAAAGGTGTACCACTTGTCCTTATATACTTGTTTGCTCCAAACACTTCCTTATTTGCTCATCATTAACACCGGGGGCCCAAGAAAAGAAGAAGAAGAAAAAGAAATAGGAGGAGCCGGAGGAACAGGAGGAGAAGAAAGAAGAAGAAGAAGAATGAGACTCAATCCTTGTTGGTTATTGGC
>NC_061102.1:12175944-12188444 GCF_015104395.2 Macrobrachium nipponense
CGTCCAGATTCCAAAACTATGTTTCATTTTATTCAGTTTTGAAAGGAGGTAATTATTCTAAACAATGAATTTAAACCATCTAATTGCTCTGTCATAAATATGTGGCAATATGAAGCTAGGTTTTTGTTGTTGTTGTTGGATATTCATAAAAAACTGAATTTTTGGTAAATACAAAGGAAGACAGTCGACATATCAAATCTATTATCATTGTGGAAAAGTCCTGAATTAAGAGGACACGAAAGAATACCATTTTAACTTTATTTTGCTTCTCTTGAGGAATGAACTGGTGCATATCTTTAAATTATTTGAACATGTAGGAATCCCCAAAAACCATTTAAATCCCTAACGCATAAATCCTTTTCAGTGACGCATCACAATATGGGTCAATGACTATTAATCCATATAAATCCCGCCATTGTAGTCACGTGAATAGCTAGGTTGTGAATCCAAGTCAGCAGGATGATTTATCAAGAATGGCTCTCACGAGTATACCCAGTATGGCTGCTAATGCTTCCTAAAACCATAGGATTATCGTCCTTGAAGGCATTTCCTCAGCTGTGTTGGTTAACCGAACACAAGAGATTTGTATATGATTTGACTGACTCGAAAAATTATTTCAGAGTTTTGTCTCAAGAGGGCGCTGAATGCCACGCCATTCTTTGTAGATATTACTGTGTAATTCGTAACGTTATTGTTGGAGAAGTCATTACGAAATCTTCAAAGTGCTAGTCTGTTATTTCGTAAAAGATCTCTTGATTTTTCTAGCCTGTTAGAGGGAAGATCAGGCGTGAAGTGGTAATGGAAATTATAGCTGCGTTTGCATATTTACACGCGCGTGTGCACACGTACATACACACACATATACATACACACACACATATATAAATATATATATATATATATATATATATATATATATATATATATATATATATATATATATGTGTGTGTGTGTGTGTGTGTGTGTGTGTGTGAGAGAGAGAGTTATCACATCACCGTGATTCATATATACGCATTAAACTACAAATGTCCTTTAATATCTAATTCACTCTGCCTCGGAACTAATATATTTTCATATATGTTAACCGAAGGGGAATGTGTTTAGTTGATAATAATTTCGCCGTCTCGCGGGCACGAACCTCGGAACCAATAACCGCACAGCTATATATATATATATATATATATATATATATATATATATATATATATATATATATATATATATATATATATGATATATATATATATATATATATATAGAAGTATATATATATACATATATATATATATATATATAAACATATATATATACATATATATAAATACTATATATATATATATATATATATATATATATATATATATATATATATATATATAATACATACAAACTGCCTTGCAACCGTTACCTTCGTCATGCAGCCAACGCCAAATCGTGCAATAGAGAGCATGAGGACACCTTCGCAACAATGGAGCAGGCTGCTGCCTGTAATCTAGACCAAGCTGCGTGCCATTATTATTCTTTTTTTCCAAAACACGGTTTGATCTCCGTAACTGAAATCGAATGGACTCAAGGGTAACAGTTTTCGCTTGAAGTTCTCTCTCTCGCGATTTGGGTTTTTCCTCTCTTCAGCAGGTCGCTGGTGATTTATAAACTGGTGGTGATTTGTTATTTTGTGTGTGTGTGTGTGTGTATGTGTGAGTGTGTAGTGTGTGTGTGTGAGTGTGTAGTGTGTAGTGTGTGTGTGAGTGTGTAGTGTGTGTGTGTGTGTGTGTGTGTGAGTGTGTAATTTGTGTGTGTACGATTATACATCCTCATACATTCGGCTATCTTGATTTTCATCGCCAGGTACTGTCAGCAATTTGTTATTGTGTGTGTATGATTATGTATCCTCATACATTCGTACGTCTTACATTTCATTGCCAGGTACTGTCAGCAATTTGTTATTTGTGTGTGTGTGTATTGCATGTGTGAGTGTGCGTATGATATATGCACCCTCATACATTCGTATTTCTTGATTTTCATCGCCAGGCATTGCCAAAAAGTTGCTATTTTGTGTATGTATATATATATATATATATATATATATATATATATATATATATATATATATATTATATATATATATATATATATATATATATATATATAATACAAATACACTCACATACACTTATAGCCTACTTTTCAGCTCATAACTATACGCAGATGTATTTCTGAAAACACGTCAGCAATACATACAACTTTTCAAGAAAATACGTTCATTTACTCATTATTAATTAAATAATACACCGTATAGTCAAGTATATCTACTTTACATTAAATCGACCATTATTTAATGAAACAACTTGTATTTTATATTTCATCACTTTCAGTGACAAGAGATTTCAAGTTCAAGCGACGTTTAATGAGAAGAAAATTAATTTATTACTTTGAAAAAGGTGTATGAATGGAAACGAGTAATTCTTAGTAATAATAGATGTACTACTCCTCCCGTATTCGTTCATCATTTTGGGAAAGTTTTATGAATGGAAACGAGTAATGCGTAGTAGTAAAATATATACTATACCTCACGTATTCACGAGGCGTTCAGAGTCAGTCATTGTCAGTTATGCTAGATGATTATGAAAAGATTAGAAAAGCGATACTATTTTTCTTACTTATTATTGATTACTTATAGTTATGTCTTAATGAATGCCCTACATTTTCAACAATGATAAAAGATTATTCTAGCATATTTACAGGAAATTACTTTCTCCTTATAAATTAATCCAAAATTGTCTCAATGCCATGTACCTGATATTAAAAAAAGTCCTCATTGTTCGAATTTTCACGTCAGGAGATGAATTTGCATGGCCTCCATAATTTTGTACAAACTATAGACTTGACGTCCACATGTACTACAGGAATAGCTCACGCCCACATACACTTGAATGTTGATCAATAATGAATTAAGCTTAATAGTCACCTGAATTGATAAAGAGTAGTGAATGAACGTACTAAATAAAGTGCTTATGCAACGCGTCAATACCCTAAAACAATTAACTGTATTTTAAAAATCCAGTTACATTTCATCTATTTACTTATTAGTGTGTTCATTTATTTTTCCATCTCTAATAAGTATTCTCTTGTTTCGGTATTTCCATTTGCCTTCTGTTACTTCTTTCAAATTAACGCCATGTTTTTTGGAAGCTGTGGTGGGCTAGTTCCATAGAAATAGGGTTCATCTTCTGAATAATAATAATAATAATAATAATAATAATAATAATAATAATAATAATAATAATAATAATAATAATAATAAATTAAGGGAGAAAACAAGTGAGGTCAATGAAATAATGGGATAATACACACCACCAGTATCACAGAAACAAAATAACTTGGTATATGCAGGAGCAAGATTAGTAGCAGAACTGATGGGGATTCGAACACCAACACCACCAGCACAACCAACCCAACAGAAACCAAAACAGCAACCTCCTTGGAAAAGGCGCCTGGAAAAGCAAATCATGGTGATGAGATGGCAGAAAAAAGGCTAAGAAGCAAGAAAACAAGGGAGGAACTCAACGAGAAATACAAAGTACAAGAGAGGGGACTAAACAACACAATAGAGATGTAAAACAGAGGCTTAAGGCCAAAGCACATAAGATCCAACGATACATAAACAGGAATAAGGGATACAACAGAACAAAACTATTTCGGAACCAACCCAGAAAAGACTATACAGCCAACTAAGAGGGGAAAGACAACCACCCAGAAATTCACCTGAAGCCGAACCAAGTAAGAGACTCTGGGAAAACATATGGAGCAATCCGGTATCACACAACAAACATGCAACATGGCTCCAGGAAGTCAAGGAAGAAGAAACAGGGAGAATAAAACAAAGATTCACAGAGATCGCGACAGACACAGTCAGCACCAACTAAAGAAAATGCCAAACTGGAAAGCCCAGGTCCCGATGAAGTCCATGGATACTGGCTCAAAAACTTCAAGGCCCTACACCCACGAATAGCAGAACAACTCCAGCATTGTATCTCAAATCACCAAGCACCCAAATGGATGACCACAGGAAGAACATCCTTAGTACAAAAGACAAGAGTAAGGGAAATATAGCCAGTAACTACAGGCCTATCACCTGCCTACCAATAATGTGGAAGTTACTAACAGGTATCATCAGTGAAAGGCTATACAACTACCTAGAGGAGACAAACACCATCCCCCACCAACAGAAAGGCTGCAGAAGGAAGTGTAGGGGCACGAAAAGACCAGCTCCTAATAGACAAAATGGTAATGAAGAACAGTAGGAGAAGGAAAACCAACCTAAGCATGGCATGGATAGACTATAAGAAAGCCTTCGACATGATACCACACACATGGCTAATAGAATGCCTGAAAATATATGGGGCAAAGGAAAACACCATCAGCTTCCTCAAAAATACAATGCGCAACTGGAATACAATACTTACAAACTCTGAATAAGACTAGCAGAGGTTAATATCAGGAGAGGGATCTTCCAGGGCGACTCACTGTCCCCACTACTCTTCGTAGTAGCCATGATTCCCATGACAAAAGTACTACAGAAGATGGATGCCGGGTACCAACTCAAGAAAAGAGGCAACAGAATCAACCATCTGATGTTCATGGACGACATCAAGCTGTATGGTAAGAGCATCAAGGAAATAGATACCCTAATCCAGACTGTAAGGATTGTATCTGGGGACATCAGGATGGAGTTTGGAATAGAAAAATGCGCCTTAGTCAACATACAAAAAGGCAAAGTAACGAGAACTGAAGGGATAAAGCTACCAGATGGGAGCAACATCAACACATAGATGAGACAGGATACAAAATACCTGGGAATAATGGAAGGAGGGGATATAAAAACACCAAGAGATGAAGGACACGATCAGGAAAGAATATATGCAGAGACTCAAGGCGATACTCAAGTCAAAACTCAACGCCGGAAATATGATAAAAGCCATAAACACATGGGCAGTGCCAGTAATCAGATACAGCGCTGGAATAGTGGAATGGACGAAGGCAGAACTCCGCAGCATAGACCACAAACCAGGAAACATATGACAATACACAAAGCACTACACCCAAGAGCAAATACGGACAGACTATACATAACACGAAAGGAAGGAGGGAGAGGACTACTAAGTATAGAGGACTGTGTCAACATCGAGAACAGAGCACTGGGGCAATATCTGAAAACCAGTGAAGACGAGTAGCTAAAGAGTGCATGGGAAGAAGGACTAATAAAAGTAGACGAAGACCCAGAAATGTACAGAGACAGGAGAATGACAGACAGAACAGAGGACTGGCACAACAAACCAATGCACGGACAATACATGAGACAGACTAAAGAAATTGCCAGCAATGACACATGGCAATGCTACAGAGGGGAGAGCTAAAGAAGGAAACTGAAGGAATGATAACAGCGGCACAAGATCAGGCCCTAAGAACCAGATATGTTCAAAGAACGATAGACGGAAATAACATCTCTCCCATATGTAGGAAGTGCAATACGAAAAATGAAACCATAAACCACATAGCAAGCGAATGCCCGGCACTTGCACAGAACCAGTACAAAAAGAGGCATGATTCAGTGGCAAAAGCCTCCACTGGAGCCTGTGCAAGAAACATCAGCTACCTTGCAGTAATAAGTGGTACGAGCACCAACCTGAGGGAGTGATAGAAAACGATCAGGCAAAGATCCTCTGGGACTATGGTATCAGAACAGATAGGGTGATACGTGCAAACAGACCAGACGTGACGTTGATTGACAAAGTCAAGAAGAAAGTATCACTCATTGATGTCGCAATACCATGGGACACCAGAGTTGAAGAGAAAGAGAGGGAAAAATTGGATAAGTGTCAAGATCTGAAAATAGAAATCAGAAGGATATGGGATATGCCAGTGGAAATCGTACCCATAATCATAGGAGCACTAGGCACGATCCCAAGATCCCTGAAAAAGGAATCTAGAAAAACTAGAGGCTGAAGTAGCTCCAGGACTTATGCAGAAGAGTGTGATCCTAGAAGAAACGGCACACATAGTAAGAAAAGTGATGGATCCTAAGGAGGCAGGATGCAACCCGAAGGAACCCCACACTATGAATACCACCCAGTCGAATTGGAGGACTGTGATAGAGCAAAAAAAAAAAAATAAATAAATAATAATAATAATAATCCTTAGTACAAAAAGACAAGAGTAAGGGAAATATAGCCAGTAAACTACAGGCCTATCACCTGCCTACCAATAATGTGGAAGTTACTAACAGGTATCATCAGTGAAAGGCTATACAATTACCTAGAGGAGACAAACACCATCCCCCACCAACAGAAAGGCTGCAGAAGGAAGTGGTAGGGGCACAAAAGACCAGCTCCTGATAGACACAAAATGGTAATGAAGAACAGTAGGAGAAGGAAAACCAACCTAAGCGTGGCATGGATAGACTATAAGAAAGCCTTCGACATGATACCACACACATGGCTAATAGAATGCTGAAAATATATGGGGCAGAAGAAAAAACACCATCAGCTTCCTCAAAAATACAATGCGCAACTGGAATACAATACTTACAAGCTCTGGAATAAGATTAGCAGAGGTTAATATCAGGAGAGGATCTTCCAGGGCGACTCACTGTCCCCACTACTCTTCGTAGTAGCCATGATACCATGACTAAAGTACTACAGAAGATGGATGCCGGGTACCAACTCAAGAAAAGAGGCCACAACAGAATCAACCATCTGATGTTCATGGACGACATCAAGCTGTATGGTAAGAGCATCAAGGAAATAGATACCCTAATCCAGACTGTAAGGATTGTATCTGGGGACATCAGGATGGAGTTTGGAATAGAAAAATGCGCCTTAGTCAACATACAAAAAGGCAAAGTAACGAGAACTGAAGGGATAAAGCTACCAGATGGGAGCAACATCAAACACATAGATGAGACAGGATACAAATACCTGGAATAATGGAAGGAGGGGATATAAAACACCAAGAGATGAAGGACACGATCAGGAAAGAATATATGCAGAGACTCAAGGCGATACTCAAGTCAAAACTCAACGAACCGAAATATGATAAAGCCATAAACACATGGGCAGTGCCAGTAATCAGATACAGCGCTGGAATAGTGGAATGGACGAAGGCAGAACTCCGCAGCATAGATCAGAAAACCAGGAAACATATGACAATACACAAAGCACTACACCCAAGAGCAAATACGGACAGACTATACATAACACGAAAGGAAGGAGGGAGAGGACTACTAAGTATAGAGGACTGATGTCAACATCGAAAAACAGAGCACTGGGCCAATATCTGAAAACCAGTGAAGACGAGTGGCTAAAGAGTGCATGGGAAGAAGGACTAATAAAAGTAGACGAAGACCCAGAAATATACAGAGACAGGAGAATGACAGACAGAACAGAGGACTGGCACAACAAACCAATGCACGGACAATACATGAGACAGACTAAAGAACTAGCCAGCAATGACAATTGGCAATGGCTACAGAGGGGAGAGCTAAAGAAGGAACTGAAGGAATGATAACAGCGCACAAGATCAGGCCCTAAGAACCAGATATGTTCAAAGAACGATAGATGGAAATAACATCTCTCCCATATGTAGGAAGTGCAATACGAAAAATGAAACCATAAACCACATAGCAAGCGAATGCCCGGCACTTGCACAGAACCAGTACAAAAAGAGGCATGATTCAGTAGCAAAAGCCCTCCACTGGAGCCTGTGCAAGAAACATCAGCTATCTTGCAGTAATAAGTGGTACGAGCACCAACCTGAGGGAGTGATAGAAAACGATCAGGCAAAGATCCTCTGGGACTATGGTATCAGGACGGATAGGGTGATACGTGCAAACAGACCAGACGTGACGTTGATTGACAAAGTCAAGAAGAAAGTATCACTCATTGATGTCGCAATACCATGGGACACCAGAGGTTGAGAGAAAGAGAGGGAAAAAATGGATAAGTATCAAGATCTGAAAATAGAAATAGAAGGATATGGGATATGCCAGTGAAATCGTACCCATAATCATAGGAGCACTAGGGCACGATCCCAAGATCCCTGAAAAGGAATCTAGAAAAACTAGAGGCTGAAGTAGCTCCGGGCCTCATGCAGAAGAGTGTGATCCTAGAAACGGCACACATAGTAAAAAGAAAAAGTGATGGACTCCTAAGGAGGCAGGATGCAACCCGGAACCCCACACTATAAATACCACCCAGTCGAATTGGAGGACTGTGATAGAGCAAAAAAAAAAAAAAATAAATAATAATAATAATAATAATAATAATAATAATAATAAAGTGTTTACTTGAAGTACTAGTGAAACAGACGTTATTTTGTCAGGTAGAACAAAAAAAATACATGTCTATCTTCTCTTACATACATAGTATACATACTGACAAGGTATGTATAAATTTTTTTTCCTTTTTTTTGCGTATAATTTCCCACTACCACAATTTAACAATTTTATTGTATTTTATACTTTTACATTTTTCTTAATTATTCGTTTCTTCCCTCGTTTGTAAGTTTTGGAGATAATCCTGGAATGGCTGTTGAACAATCACTTTCAAATGAATTAACCTTGTTCTCTATCTCTCTCTCTCTTTCTCTCTCTCTCTCTCTCTCTCTCTCTCTCTCTCTGGAGAAAAACTGAAAAGGGAATAGGAGGAAGACGGCTTCACCTCAATATTGAAGTAATATAGAAACGAGGGAAGAAAATAGAGATGGATGGGTGGATAGTAGGAGGCTGGAGGGGGAGGGTGAGGGAGAGAAGATAGGAAGGGAGTTAAGGGATGCGGGGGAGTGGGTGGGAGTAGTAGGCTCTCAGTCCAGGTAATAAAGATGAGACGGAGTGTCACCTAATGAATTCAAATTCATTAAGATAATGGCGCGTAATTGCCCCTTGCTGTCACTTAGCAATTTATAGACATGTCCCTTATCATTAATTCATTTTTAGTGCTCTCTCTCTCTCTCTTCTCTCTCTCTCTCTCTCTCTCTGGAAGATGCACACGCTCACACACACACACACACCACACACACACACACAGAAACAAAAATATAATTGTTTTTTAAACATCGAAATGTTGTACTAGGTAGTACGAGAGTTTGTGGTATATGAAGGTGAGTGGCGTAGTGCTTTTTGAAATTAGGTGAAATGATGCTAATAAGTTATAAACCTTTCTTGGGTGACATAGTAGCTCTGTCAAGGGGTTCGGATTTTTATTATGTCTAAACAAATATACGGACATTAACTGTTATATATATATATATATATATATATATATATATATATATATATATATATATATATATATATATATATATATATATACAGAGAGAGAGAGAGAGATCGAAAGTATCTTTAGTCTTGTCATAATAATGATAAACATTGCATGTTTTAGGAATATTCCCTCTGTATTAAATAAACAGGGTGATGGGGCTTTAATAGAGAGAGAGAGAGAGAGAGAGAGAGAGAGGAGCCTCGCGAAAAATGGCGGCTTGGATGAACTATGACATTTTTCAATCAGATATTTTTAATCTGTTTGTGACTGCTCTTTTGTTTGCACGAAACGGGCTTTAAATACCATCACAGAATTTGGGAAAGGAGTTCAAAGTCCCATTGCTATAATCATTGTAGCGAAGTGTGGGAATGTTTTCTTAGAATATTGGCCATTTCAGTTGTCAATTTTATATTCGTATATTTCTCGATACTTATTCCCACGATCCGAGCTGACTTTGAGATATAATTATATCTATTTCAATACCGTAATGCTAGAGTAGTCATAGACGTGTCTAAATAGCTATTATAAAAGTCGTTTTCACGAATGTTTTTGTAGCCTATTTGTATACAAGTGTTACAATAACGTTGCGTAATTGCATATATGAGAGATTATTGGAAATGTTAGCGAGTACGTTTGTTTGTCTGTATGTGGCAGCAGAATATACAGTTCAGTTATTCGTCACGAAATTTCTCAAGAAAAAAAATTCTTTAGCGGCGCTTCGACAAAACGAGCAACAGACGATTCTCACTTGTTTTGCCAAGGTCCGCCGTCATTGCCAAAGCTGCATTACGTCACCTGAATTGACTGAAAGTACCAGCGCCAATGCCAAGCGTGGATTACGTCACCCTGAATCGACTGAAAGTAGTACTAGAACGCATGCAGTCAATTCAGACGGCCTGGAAATCCATACACGTTTCCAATACCAGCCGGAAATTGACGCCGCTGGAAATACTTATGACGTCATAGTTTTCTAGATCCTCCATTCTGGGAAGCATTCCGTCACAGAGCTTCAAATGATAATAATAATAATAATAATAATAATAATAATAATAATAATAATAATAATAATAATAATAATAATAATAATAATAATAAGGAAGAAACCCACGGCAGTGCAAATACTAAAGAAATATATATATATAATATATATATATATATATATATATATATGTATATATATATATATATGTGTGTGTGTGTTTATGTGCATATATATATATATATATATATATAGATATATATATATATATATTATATATATATATATATATATATATATATATATATATATATATGCATATATATATATATATATATATACTATATATAATAATATACTTATATATATATATATATATATATATATATATATATATATATATAAATATATCTTGCAATTCCACAAAGGTCCCGTGGGTGAATATATAAGAGATCCTCACGTGAAATTAAAAGAAGGAGGTACCAAGGCTTTCAACTTTTATTCCAAAGTCATCTTCAGGGTAATGAAGATGACTTTGGAATAAAAGTTGAAAGTCTTGGTACCTCCTTCTTTCATTTTACGTGAGGATGATATATAATATATAGATATATATATATATATATATATATAATATATATTATATATAGATATTCCATATCATATATATATATATATATATATATAGATATATATATATGTACTATATATGAGTATGTATGTATATATATATATCTTTTTCACTTTCACAGCTGTGAGTATCTTCGCCATTTTAGTGACTCATGCTATTACGAGATTTTTCTGAATAATAATAATAATAATAATAATAATAATAATAATAATAATAATAATAATAATAATAATAATAATGAATTTTGGTTACCCCTTGACCCAGTTCTACCTTGATCAAGGTCACGTGACGAAACGAAGGTTTTATACTTTTATACTGTTCCATTCATTTTGTAACGACGTGGTAATTTCCATTCATCGTTGCGGAGTATCGACGACTAGGTACTCCTTCTTCTTCTTCTCGGAACAGTCATGAAGAATTCAAACAGTGAGTCACATCCACGGAGGACCTGGAACTCGGGCACTAACGCGAGCTAGCTAGCTGCGTGTCAGCGCCGTTGATTGGCGAGATAAACGCTCGGTTTTGGAATCCATTATTCAGTGTATTTGTGTCATTCATTCTGTGTGTGGACTGGCTAGCAGCTGCTTATATCTGCGTTCGTTTGTGGGAGGTGACTGTTTGTCTTGCTTGTTCTTTATAACCTGGAAATGAACAGATAAAGAAGATTCTTTCATTAAAAGCCTGCTTCGTTCAGTCGCAAGAGGGTTTGTGTTTGCGTTTCTGTTCTTTATGC
This sequence comes from Macrobrachium nipponense, assembly GCF_015104395.2. Classification (NCBI taxonomy): domain Eukaryota; kingdom Metazoa; phylum Arthropoda; class Malacostraca; order Decapoda; family Palaemonidae; genus Macrobrachium; species Macrobrachium nipponense. The sequence goes on from NC_061102.1 coordinate 12,187,603, forward strand.
GCTCGAAATGAACCAATAAAGATTCTTTATTTAAACTTCTGAATATATTTCGTGAATACATTTTCTCTCGCCTCGCGGAAGTGAATATCTCAAATTTAGGCCAAAGGCCAAGCACTATGACCTTTAAGGTCGTTCAGCTCTGAAATGGAAATTGGGGGTCATTCTCAAAGAAAGCTTTGCGCCTACATCATGAAACAATTGTTAGGACGTCGTGGAAAGTAAGATGGAGGAAAGAGAATATGAACGGGGGTACGGCAAAATGAATGAAAGGAGTTGCAGCTAGGGGTCGATGGGACGATGCAAAGGACCTTGAGCAATTCCTACAGTGCACAGCGTGAGGTGCACTGTTGGCACTAGCCCCCTACTAGGTCTCGCCTTATGGTATTAATGTCTATGAAAGTAGACCCATGATCATCATAAGAATGTGGAAAATTTGTTGTTGTATGTTTGTTGATTAATCGATAGAAAGTTTTAGGCTGTGATGATTTAATAAATAAATCATTGTCGTATGTATAATACCTCACTGAACATTTCCAAAACATCCCACACTTACAAAATGCCAAGGAATTACACCGAATAGATTTAGTACGTATACCTGTTATACTTAAGAGTTTCAAATGATCATTAAAGCTTTCAAAGATGTTCGTTTGTTGTCTTAGTGAAAGGGAGTGACTACAACAATGGACGCTAATTAACACTATTTTTGTGAGAACATGCGGGAATTATTTTGGTAATATGAGTCTTTCTGTGAAGAGAACCTTCTCCTTGCTACTTAGAACCATAAATACCTTTTTATCATCTCGCGCGATTTTTAAAAAATATTGAAAAAAAAATGAAGGAAA
>NC_061102.1:12193444-12205944 GCF_015104395.2 Macrobrachium nipponense
AAGTAACGTTACTTGCACACATAAGGAAATATGTTCAGGAAGAAGGGATGAGAGGAGAAAAGCTTCACAAACACCCCCTCCCCCCACCCCTTTCTCTCTCATTTAGTCTAGGACTTGAGTCAGAAACACACGCCACCCGGAATGATTATTTCACTTTCACTCTCACTCTCAAAGTTTCCCTGTCACTTGAAATTGAATAGAAGCAGATCTGAATCCATTCACGCTGAAGTTGAAAGCTGTGAAATATTTCCTTTTAACTCGAAATGCAATAGATATAAATATGGCAAAGTATTTTAAAACTAAAGTTTCATCATCCAAAAGACACATTTTATTGTAAACAATGGCAAAAATCACCTCTGCATTTCTGTAAAAATTATAAACAACAAGAAACAATAAAGATTTAGTAAGCGTGCACCAGAGATCACACTGGTAACTGAACAGACGGCTGTGTTCGAATCGATGCGCTTGATCCACAGAACGGTGATAGTTAACGATTGATACTGTAGAGTATGTTCACAATTATCAATCTAAACATAAATATTTCCTCCTCAAAGCTATTTATAAAATTGTATTTCATTTACTTTCTGGACAATTTCACTACATGTTGAGACCTTCGCAAAATCAAATTCCTCGCTTTTCGTTCACACATCCGGAGAGACGACAAGCTGCCGAGTTAGATTAGTATGTGTATCTTATTTAAAACAGATTTAAACGCATTTATAAAATATAAAACTTGAATTACAATTATACTTAGATTTTATTGAACACCTTGCACTATTTATGAGATATTTATAAACTAATAATCTAATTTCGTGAAAGAACCATTCTCGACTCTCCTGGTGCCGTGCCATTTTACAAACATAACATCAGTGGACTTTAAACTGTGAAGTGTGAGATCATTTGACTCCGCTCCCCGTATTATTATCGTTAGTATTACATCCACGAATCATCAGATTTAAATTATGAATCGTCTACATAACGGTAATTGATGTTCTGTTTACTCATGAATAAATTATCAGGGAGAAGACTGGCGTAATTTATTGTATGGCCATAATATTGAAAGTTTTTTTGACAACTATACTCTGTTTTGTTTTTTTTTTCATCTGTCATCCGCCTATGGTGTTTGTGTATGGTAACACTGCGTCCGGTAAATAGTAACGCTGTGTGTAAGTGTTAGGTTAAATAAAAGAATATTCTGGGTGTACATTTGCTACTGAAAGCGTTTTAATAATTTACTGTATGCGAATTACACCGTTAATATTCGAAATAGGATATTATTATAATCGTTGATGTAGCTGAATGTAAACTATCTAAAGCCCGGAACGCAGTGTTACCATACAAAAACACCACAGGCGGATGGACAGATGAAAAAAAACAGAGTATAGGGCTATACGTTAGCCTAGCCTGCATACACATAATCTCGTATTTTGTTGTTATTTATAACCGTGAAGAAACCTTTTTGTTCCTTAAAATTACTGCATAAATAAATTATATTGAGTATTAGTTAATAATAACCTCCCACATAAATTAGTTCTTAAAATAATAGCGTCCTAAGACGTGGCATAGGCTTAGACCCACAGGTTCAATCCTTTTGTTGGTCTACCTAGCTGATAACTGGTTGTGAGAACCGGCCTGCGTCATTTTCCAGTGTTGTATTACGGTTATTCTTGTTATTGCTGTTGAGGTTATTCTTGTTGTTGTTACTGGTATAACTACTGAGGTTGTCCTTGCCGTATTAGAATAAAAATAGACCTAAAAACTCAATAGACTAACGTGACGCCATCCCCGTTGTGTTCGTTTCATCGAATTGTACATTGACAGAATCCGTGGGAATGTGACGGAATAGGATAGAAGAGCCTTCTCTCCTGCTGCATCCATTTACATAGCGAAATGTATCTCCGTGACGGCGAGGCTTGTCTGTCTATTTGTCATGTTACAGAGGTCTTTGTATTCTCCTCGTCGTATTAAGAGGCACTGTGAAAACAGCAAGGATTTGTTCATTATGGTTATTGTATATGGGTCTCTCTCTCTCTCTCTCTCTCTCTCTCTCTCTCTCTCTCTCTCTCTCTCTCTCTCCTCGCTAAAAAAGACACTCACAGTCATTATTTGTGACAGCTATTGATCCATATTAAATTCTTTGTAGATGTTTGCAGTTTTCAGTCACCCCCTCCACTCTCTCTCTCTCTCTCTCTCTCTCCTCTCTCTCTCTCTCTCTGAAAAATGTGTAAGAATGGAAACAAGCGATAAAAGGAAATAAACAGATAAAAAAAAACAAAAATGTCAACAGAATTGGTACGCTCTGGCTTGTCAGTAGTACTAGATCGTTTACTTTTTGTTTATCTTGTTAGAGAAAGTTCCGTAATTTTACCCGACATTCTTGCAACTTTGATGTCTCTTTTGCTGAGATGATTATAATTCGACATTTTGTCTCTCATCTTTTGAATAGATTTACGTCCTTTTATTTTACAAACGGACTCATTTTATAGTCACTGTAGTGTTCATTTCAATGATAATTTTTTTGTTATGTATACCGCAACCTCTTCTATCTGTCACCCTTCAAAAACAGATGCTAAAAAGCCAATGGGCTGATGCTAGGAAAATCTACGATGCGTTGTTTGTTCCAATCGAACTTTTAAAAATGGGAAAACTGCTTTTCAGAGAACAGGTTTTTACAGTCATTGAGAGTTTTCCTTAAACTCCTTCAGAACCAGGCTTGGAGTAATTGTAATTTAATTGAAATGTAATTAATTACACATTTTTAAGGTAATTGTAATTGTAATCAACTTCTATTTTAATGGTAACTGTACTTACAATTGCAATTTAATTTTTCAAAAAGTAACTTTCCTATTAGCTGTAATTCAGTCATGTTTTCATAAAATGAATTATGATTACATCATATAACTAGTAATTTGACATATTTATATGCTGAACACAAGGAGGAGGAGTGTGTTCTGAAGTAAGCATGGATATAATGTTTGTGTGTGTGTGTTTAAATGATTAAAAGTGAGTAATTATAATTATAACTGGTTTTGGTATTCCTTCTATCCTTGCTATTGTAATTGTAATTCGATAGCAGGACAGGTAATCATAACTAATTGTAATTGGCATAAAACATATGTAATTACGCCAAATCTGTTTAGAACCCAGTCTCTCTCTCTCTCTCTCTCTCTCTCTCTCTCTCTCTCTCTTCTCTCAGGATTCTGGTAATAATGATAATGAGATCAGGACCCACTTACGAGTCAGTAGATTATAAGATGCCCCTTCTCTCTCTCTCTCTCTCTCTCTCTCTCTCTCTCTCTCTCTCTCTCTCTCTCTCTCTCGCAAAAAGAACACTTCCAGCAACATCTTTTCATTTCGAAACATTAGCCACTGACAAAACCCATTCCCTTTTTAGCTAGAGAGTTCGTTAACCCCTATCATAGACACCTTTGTCGTTTAACGAGAAAACCAGGTAGTATAAAACGGCTGAAATTCTTCGGAAAGTGCATTTCTGAATGCACTCGAATGCAGTCAAATGAGCATGCGTGACCTGACCCACCAACAGCCACCGCAGCATGAATTTGCCTTCGTGTAATAACGGCGTTTCCCTCATTCCATTGTGTGTGAGAGTCATATATATGGCTTTGTGTGACGCCTGCTAAGGTGGCCTGCTGTTCCCCGTTTGAATAATTCAAGGTCGCGTGTACTACACAACGCGGTGTCTCGATGCAAATGTAGCAGCGAACTGGATGTTGTTCAGGTGTGCACTTGCTTGCCTTGGGGCCCATAAGTGGAATGTTATGATGCTCTGTGTGACATGTGTCTGCTCATATGTGCATGCATGTATATATATACATATATATATATATATATATATATATATATATTATATATGTATATGTGTGTGTGTGTGTTTATAACTGGTGTTTGCTCATATATGCATGTATGTTGTATATATATATACCATATATATATATATATATATATTTATATTATATATATATATATATATATAATATACGTACATATGATATACAGGGTGTCCATAAAGTCCCAGTACCGTTGCAGGTATTTATTCCTCAGAATGGTACTGGGCTTATGGACACCTTATATATAAGCAAAATAAATTGTTCTGTAAATATGATGCGTCTCAAGTTTAAAAGACCAATAAAAACATTCTGGATTTAAAGCTATGGACTACGTATAATTCGGTGGACTTACTTCCACCCTATTTCTACTTGATAAGGGTGTAAGTTAGTCCATGGAAATATAGGCCTAAGCTTTAAACCAGCGTTTTCATAGGCCTTTAATACTTGAGATACATGTATATATATATATATATATATATATATATATATATATATACATATATATATACAATATATATATATATATATTTATATATGTCTAGGTATATGTATATATATAATATATATATATATTATATATATACTATATATATATCTATATATATATATATATATATATAATATATATATCTAGATATATATATATATATATATAATATCAACTCGCCAGGAATTGGAGGTATTTCAAAATTTCTCCTCAAACGCTTCACTTCTTTTCAAACATTTCGTTTCTTGAAGTTTCTCTCCCCGTAGTTTGACTCTTGCATGTCTGAGGCTGCTCCGTCTCGGAATGTTGACCTTTACGAAAGAGAGAGAGAGAGAAAGAAAGTCGCAGATAATATTTAATACGAACTACCATGTCTAAGACATAGAATAGAGAGGTAACTTAATCCCGAGAGAGAGAGAGGAAGAAAGTCGCAGATAATATTTATACGAACTACCATGTCTAAGACATAGAATAGAAAGGTAACTTAATCCATAGAGAGAGAGAGAGAGAGAGAGAAAGTCGCAGATAATATTTATACGAACTACCATGTGTAAGACATAGAATAGAAAGGTAACTTAATCCCGAGAGAGAGAGAGAGAGTCAGCTTGGTTTTCAATTCCAATGGATCTGAAAGTCTCTCATCTCTGCTGTAGACAACCACCCCTGCTGTCTCTGCTGTCTTACACAGCACGAGGAAGGAAATGTGGAAGAACGGACATCTCGAATTTGATAAGCTGGACACTGACCTTGAAAACTGGACTCCATTTGGGACACCATAAATCCCCCTCCCAATCTCTCCTTTCTCAGAGTTTATTCAGAAACGAGATCCAGCCTTGGGGCGAATCTTGTATTGACACAGGTGTTTGAACTGAGCTGGAAAATGTCTTTCATTCATTTTTTTCAGTGTTTTTTTTTTTGGGGGGGAGGGGCGGGGTTGGTGGCCGGGGGAGTGTGAGGGTGAGGGAAGAGGGAATCACCATTATTAATGGCATAAAAGTAAGAAAAGCCAAATTTTCAAGCTGGAGAGAGAGAGAGAGAGAGGAACAGAAAATGGGCGTAGGCAGAACCCTTGTTAACGGAAGTATAATTCACTCAATGGTTAATGTTCTTGTATCTTCTTAGTTATAAAAACTTGATTTGTGATAAAGCCCTTTTTTTAAGCCATGTTAGTCTCAACGAGACCCCGTCTTCTTTTTTCTTTTCTTTTTGACACCATTTCTTTAAATCTGTTGGTGGGCTACCCAAATATCAGGCTTAAATATAGTCAGCAATCACTTTTAAATATTCATCCCTTTCACAAATAAAATAATCAGTTCTAACCTTTAATATCTGTAGCAGCTAAGCGTCAGTGCCATGTGATTCATACAGTACAAAATATAATGAAAACATTCTCATTCATTGCATTTACTTTCATTCATTAGCAGTAATAGTAAATAGCAATTGTAGATTTGCGTACTCCTTTCTTTGCGCTTTACGTTCAGCTTATTTTAATTTTTTTCTCGTCTTTTCGTAACCTTTCACTGAACGTTAATCAGAAGCTATATTTAGCTTCTTTCCAAGAACGAAAAAAGGATATAAATATCTTTCCTATGCACTGGCGATGTTTCAAATGTCAGGCTCCCCGCCCCCCGTGTACAGCAGCGACCATTCATTACAGAAGATTTGGCAAAAGTGAAATTTAGAAAAGAAGCACTCTGGTTTACGTAAATCGTTTTTGATTGGTTTTAAGATTGAAAGTTGCCATCAGTCGTCGTGTTTAATTTTGTGTTCAATCTCTCTTGGTATTTCTGTTAAATCTCTGCTGGTTTTTCTGTTAGATCTCTTGGTTTTTTGTTAAATGTCTCTAAGTTTATCTGTGAAAACTCCGTTTGGTTTTTCTGTTCAATCTCTTAAGTTTTTCTGTTAAATCTCCATTGGTTTTTATATTCAACCTCCGCTGGTTTTTCTGTTCAATCTCTGTTGGATTTTTTTCAGTCTCTTGGTATTTTTTTTCAATCTCTCAGTTTTTCTGTTCAGTCTCTTAGTTTTCAGTTCAATGTCGGTTAGTTTTTATGGTAAATCTCCGTTGGTTTTTCTTTTCAATATCTGTTGGTTTTTCTGTTCAATTTCTTGGTTTTTCTGTTCAATCTCTGTTGGTTTTTCTATTCAATCTCTGTTGGTTTCTATTGAATCTCATTTGGTTTTTCTGTCCAATCTGTTGGTTTTTCTGTTCAGTTTGTTGTTTTTTGATGTTCAATATCCATTGTTTTTGTTTTTACTAATCTGTTGGTCTCTCTGTTCAATATCCATTTTTTTTATCTAATCGGTTGGTTTTTCTGTTCAACTTGTTGTTTTTTCTTCTCAATCTTCATAAGGAGAATAATTATAGGCTACGTATTTGAGAGTTTTACCAAACACGCTCTATTTATATATATGCAGCCAAGGACCAATACAGAGACCAAGCTGTCAAAAGCAAATTTATTAAGACAAATGAAAGCAAGCGCAGAGACTGACTTTAATCGCTTGATCCTTCCATAATTCAGGTTACCTTCGGCTCTCTCTCTCTCTCTCTCTCTCTCTCTCTCTCTCTCTCTCTTTCAGAAATCGATTCCATGACATAGTGTGGGCTCGGAACACTTGGTGTATTCCTACAAGTTTCTCTCTCTCTCTCTCTCTCTCTCTCCTCTCTCTCTCTCTCTCTCTCCATTACTTTTTACAACTGTAAAAGTTGTATTGTTTCAGATATAATATATATATATATATATTTGACGTAAAAATTGGTCGAGTTTTGTCTTGTATTTTTGCATTACGTAGCTCTCTCTCTCTCTCTCTCTCTCTCTCTCTCTCTCTCTCTCTCTCTCTCTCCCACACACACACACACACACACATACATATTTATATATTTTATTTTTAGGTTTTCAGTTTTTATGTTTCATATATATATATATATATATATATATATATATATGTGTGTGTGTGTGTGTGTGTATATATATATGTGTGTGTGTGTGTGTGTGTAGAGCCACATACACACTCACACACACAGTTCACCAATCATGGTACTCTTCAGCCTCTGTGCATTGATCTTAAGCCACGACTTCTCCGCATTTGAAGTAAGCACCTTCGCTGGCACCAGAGCGCCTTCAGTCCCTGATTTGCTTAGTTATGTCCCATGACGCCTCAAAAGTCACGCCCGAGGCTCCTACGGAAATGATGGCGGGATTTTTTTTTATTGCATTCCGATAAAGACAAAATCTTTCCAGTCGCTGGAAGAGTTCAGTGGAGCATCTGGATGGTTGACGAGAGTTTTCTGGTGGGAATTATATTTTTTCGACAGTTGACAGTTGGGGAGGAAAGTGCTCCAGGAGTTTTGGTAAAGTCTTCATTAAATTTGTATGGAAGATTATGCGCATTATATCAACGGCACGTTATCATCTCAGCGATAGAGAGAGGGAGAGAGAGAGAAAGTTTTTGTGAAATCTTCCTTAAATCCATTTGAAAAAGGAATGTGTATTATATCAATATCAACGGTACGTCATCATCTGAGAGAGAGAGAGAGAGAGAGAGAAAGTGTTCTAGGAGTTTTGGTAAAGTCTTCATTAAATATGTATGAAGTATTATGTGTATTATATCAACGGTACATTATTATCTCAGAGAGAGAAAGTTTATGTAATGTCGTCATTGAATCTATTTTGGAAGAGCAATTGTATTACTTCAACGGCACATTATCATCTTACCATCTCAGAGAGTGAGAGAAAGTTTATGTAAAGTCTTCAGTGAATCTCCATGAAAAAAGTATTGTGACTTATACCATCGGTCCATTTTATGAATGAAAGGACGACATTGCTCAACGTATGAATGAGAGACCACGACTCTGATTTTATGAATGAAATGCTAATACTATACAGTCTCCTCCCACGTCCACTCATTACCATGATGGAACGATTAGACTGGTAGCGAGTCATTATGAAGCGAGTGTATATCATTACCATCGTGCTGTGATCTCTGTTGTATATATACCACTGCATTAATATTCAGTTGAGGGCCTGTTTATCATTTGTGTCAATTCATAGTGCGCCATCGAGTGAGGCTATTTTGCATAGCATTATATCGTCTACATTTACTGTAATACTGCGGTCGTTACACTGTCATTCTGTTCTGCGTATTTGAGGGCTCGTAAGCACCAATTAATGACGAGTCGACTATTGGTTTTTAAATGTAACTCCCGTATTGAATCACAGTAAAACTTATTTTATTAAAATATAAATAATTAAATAATTAACGCCAGCTATCACATCTCCTGCAAAAAGGTTTCGAGGAGTGAATGAAATAATGAACAAATATATAAGAATAAATATCTAAATAAGTAAGCCAAAATAATGATTAAAATGATAAAAGATACAATGATTGTTTAAAAGAGAAAGGAAAAATAATGACTCGTTGTTATTATTATTATTTATTATTATTATTATTATTTTTTTTTTTTTTTTTTTTTTTGCTCTATCACAGTCCTCCAATTCGACTGGGTGGTATTATAGTGTGGGGTTCCGGGTTGCATCCTGCCTCCTTAGGAGTCCATCACTTTTCTTACTATGTGTTGCCGTTTTCTAGGATCACACTCTTCTGCATGAGTCCTGGAGCTACATCTCTCCCATATGTAGAAAGTGCAATACGAAAAATGAAACCATAAACCACATAGCAAGTGAATGCCCAGCACTTGCACAGAACCAGTACAAAAAGAGGCATGATTCAGTGGCAAAAGCCCTCCACTGGAGCCTGTGCAAGAAACATCAGCTACCTTGCAGTAATAAGTGGTACGAGCACCAACCTGAAGGAGTGATAGAAAACGATCAGGCAAAGATCCTCTGGGACTATGGTATCAGAACGGATAGGGTGATACGTGCAAACAGATTATATTATTATTATTATTATTATTATTATTATTATTATTATTATATTATTATTATTATTATTATTATTCAGAGGATAACCCCGTATTAATATGGAACAAGCCCACAGGAGCCACTGACTTGATTTAGTTAGGAAAATATAAAATAGGGCTAAATTAACAAATTAATAATTAAACAGATAAAAATTATTATTTGGAGTAAAGGAAAAAGTTACAGAAGACAACAGCAAATACGGTATATACAAAGAAATCAGTCACTATAAAAGTAAAAAAAAAAAGATTGATAAATAAAAATATAAAATTAACTTAACAAATTAATAAATAACCGGATAAAATTACTATCATTAGGAATCAATCTGTAAACAAACAAGATATGATTAAAGTCAGTCACCCTCGGTCGCTCTTCAGAGAGGGAAGTTCTTGATACGGAGGCCAAAGTATAAGAGTTCACTTTCGAAGATTTTGCTCTTTATTTCATGCTGGTCACACTTGCGTTTTCTGAATGGAACTGGGCTGGTCCTGCATACGAGATCGCTCATCGATTGTCCATGTGGGATATCCGATTTAAAATTTGGGTGATATTACGTGCACTCTGATTGCACACACACACACAACACACATATATATATATATATATATATATATATATATATATATATATATATTATATATATATATATATATATATATATATATAATATAAAGAGAGAGAGAGAAGTATTGTCCTTTCAAGAGTGGATTTACTTTTTCTAAAGCTTCCATTCCTCTCTCTCTCTCTCTCTCTCTCTCTCTCTCATCTCTCTCTCTCTCTCCTCTCTCCTGTGTCTCTCTCTCCTCTCTCTCTCTCAACATGAACGCTTATATTTAAAGAATAAATAATATTGGACACAGCCCAAAATCCCAAAAAGATGTCTCTTCATTTACAGTCTCCTCTCTCTCTCTCTCTCTCTCTCTCTCTCTCTCTCTCTCTTAATATGCGCGCTTTACCCAGCAAATTGCATCTATTGAAATCATGCCAATTTTATCGGTTACCCGTGCCGTATCGTTTACGGATAAAACCGCATTATAATCCTAAGCTCCCGGTGAACTAAGCCCAGGATATTCCGAGGATAATGTCGTAAGAGTCTTGAAGACCCCTTCTTCTTCTTCTTCTTCTTCTTCTTCTTCTTCGTCATTTCTGAGAAAGCAAAGCACTGGACACAAAAGCCTCTTCGTTGTGCTTCTTCAGGGATGATTGAGTTGCAGTTTCAATCTTTTCGCGTTATTGTTCCCTGCTTTTGTTCTTTATTTAATTTTTTTCCAATGAGCTTTGTTAGTGGTTTTTGTTTACCCTGGGGGTTGGAAGAGACCACCTCGAATGGATGGTTGGGTTGCGTCATCGAATTACAACGCTTAAGAACAGGGGATTGTCGTCCGCTTTCTTGCAAGCGGGCAGTCCGAGGGATACTCTATCCTATTTTATTTATTTTTGCAAATCAAGTGACCTGGGCTTCTTTTTTCTTCCGGGGAAACACTCCTTATATCCTCCGAAGTAGAAATGTTTCTAATATTCAAAGAAAAATTTTTTTTATATATATTTAAATTCAATGGTAACGCTTACCTCAATCATACCTTTAAGTCTTATAGTATAAGGCAGTCAGTGCATTTATCATTATTATTATTATTATTATTATTATTATTATTATTATTATTATTATTATTATTATTATTATTATTATTATTATTATTATTAAAGCTTTCGGTAATCCGATCGAGTCCCCCTTTACATCAATTGTTATTATTATTATATTATTATTATTATTATTATTAGTTATGATATTATTATTATTAAAGCCAAGTTTCTCAGAATCGCAACATCGGCAATAAAAAGTTCAATTTCTGCATCTCCCAATTAGTCAGTCAAAGAGAAAACCATTTGATTGATTGTTTCTGTGTATAGGCACACAAGGTTATTTACAGTTCAAAATAATGATCGACAGATATGTCATAACAGCAACACAAATCAAATACTAAGAATTTTTTTAAGTAAATGATGAAAATAGCCAAGTCGCCCATCACAAATAGATTGATTGAGTAATATTTTTATTTTAATACATCAAAAGTATCGAAATATGGAAACTATAGATATAACGACTTTGAAGTGCGTTGGCATCCCGTAATTATTGTATAGATATGACTGCCCGTAGGGGGCTGGTGCCGTCAGTGCACCTCATCCTCCGCGCTGTAGTCATTACTTAAGATTCTTTGCAGCATCCCTTAGGCCCCGAACTGCAACCCCTTTTCATTCCTTTTACTGTACCTCTGTGAATATTCTCCTTCATCCATCTGCCTTTCCTCAACCCCAGCCTAACAGTTGATTCAATAGGTTTTCCTCCTGTTACGCATTTAAAATACTTCCACTCTCAGTTTCCCTTTCAGCTCTGAAATACTTCGTAGTTCACAGCGCTTAACCATTGACCTAAACTCTATATTCTGTTCCATTCAAGAAGTGTGACTCGGATTACTTTAATGGCAGCAAAATTTAAAATCTTTAAATTCTCGTCTGAATATTCCACTGATTCTCGGAAACGTCTCGAATTAGGTACACAGAATTCTTATAATCCCATGACTTTTCTCAGTTCTCTAAAGCCGTATAATTACCCCATGCATCTTTCTGGTGTCAGGCTCATGTAATTCACGTAAATTTTCCTCTTTGGAGAGAGAGAGAGAGAAAAAAATATTGTAATGAAGACAAAATCTTCATAGGAATCAGGACTGGTTCTAAGAAATTTTTTGTGAATCCATATAAAGGGAAAAACTCTTGCTTTTCAACAGAGAGAGAGAGAATATTGTAAATGAAGACAGATCTTCATAGGAATCAGGCCTGAATCTAAATATATATTTTGTCAATCCATATAAGCGAGGATATTAAGGGAAACACTTCTTTTTCAACAGAGAGAGAGAGAGAATATTGTGAATGAAGACATCTTTTTATTTTGTAAATCCATATAAGCTAGCACATTAAGGGAAAAACTTGTTTTTCAACAGAAGGAGAGAGAAGTCTTACATTGTCATTCTGCACAAGAGATGTTGAAACACATCAAGAAAATAAGATGGATTTCAACCCTTAACAAAATTGCCATTGTTTCTAGCACAGAGAAAAAACCAGAAACACTGTTTGTTTTCTGGAAGCATGATCATGACATCTGTATTCCTCCAAATTCCCCCAGACGGGCTAAAAATCTTCGGTATGTTAGAGTGAATGACTCTCTCTACTGTCTTGTAAAGGACATGCTAA